>NW_003216433.1:82239-85274 GCF_000006405.1 Perkinsus marinus ATCC 50983
GGAGGGTAGGGATGGACGGGAGGAAATTGTGATCGAGAGTCGAGTCAGGTGTGGAGTCGTTCGCCCACATGAATATATTGGCTAACGATATGTTGAGGGAAGGCGTTAAGAAATACTCAGGTAGTATCTGAAACTGCTAGATACTAGGTCGACCAAGGAGACCAAGATGATGACCATTCCATTAACAAATATATTCTTCTCAGATTGGCCAACCTACCCGCAACTGTATGTCGATGGCGAATTCGTCGGTGGTTGTGATATTGTTCTTCAAATGGCCGAAGATGGTGAGTAGCTTTCGAATAACTCAATCCGATTCAACTCCACCCGTCCCTCTCCTTAGGTGAGCTCCATGACCTCCTCCTTGAGAAGGGCGTCATAAGCGCCTAATAAAGCACCACTGCTGCTGTTCCTCTTCCATATACTCTGTAGTTGTGTTGAGCGAGACCAGTTGCTGTCTCCTTTCCAGTCATTGTGGCCTCTATCCTTGCTAGTCGACACTCTCCCCGCCGTCGATCGCTATTGTGACTCTCTATGTGTCATTAGTGATCTTGCTGCTGGCGGTGACTCTATGAGAGCAAACACCTTGCTCTCCCTTGGAGGATATTCCAGCAGAATCGTCCAACTTGTCCACTATGACATGTGAGATATAATGAGGAACATATTTTTCCCTAATATTCGAAAAATCGCGAATTCGGAAAATCACAGTTTCTCGGCAAGGATTTGTTAGATTTGCTGGCCAACGAGAGGAAGCTAGCGCCTAGTGTGTAACCTAGAAAATGCTTGCCGGGAGTCTTGTCACATAGTTCGCGGTTTACTCTTAGCATCACAGGGAGTTTAGCATCCCAGCAGTAGTCTTAGGAGTCTTAGCATCCCATAGCAATCGCAGGGAGTTCACGATCTTCCCACATGTGGGACCAGTGTAAGTAGCCGAAGGTAATCGATGGCTTTCCATTCTAGCATCTATCACCGGTCGGCATGCCGTTGGTTTATCCGGCGAGGGTAAAGGGAACACTAGTAAGCCATCAACCATCATAGGCTATCCCATCCCAGTTCCTTCTCCCTGTCGTCTCTTCGTGTTGCGCTCCACCGGGGGTTCCTTAAATAGTTGGAAACATTGGCTTCGTACTCAACAGTTCCAGAGTCAGATGAATGAGAAGAATGCCTTTCCCTGGCCCACTTACGCTACCGTCTGGCCTGCGCAGCAAAGTTCCTTGCGCACGTTACTACGTGGTCCAGAATAGACCAGTTGGGCGGGCGGATTCGACGAGCGATCTCGCCCAGAAATCAGCGGATGTCGGGTTCTGGTTGTTGAGCTTGACAAGTTAGCGCTTTTCCGTATGAACTAGATTGTATATTGGAAATGACCGATTTGGTCAGACCAAATCGCCAGAGTTAGTGAGTTGGTGGGACCTGGTGCTACGCCCTAGTCGTTCTCCTTAGTCGACAGGCCGCATGCTGTGAGCATCCTGGAGAGACAAGGGAACGACTGACCCTCCCTGAGTGCTGTTGCATGCAAGAATGGTTTGGGGGCGGAGCTCATGTCTTGAGCTCGCGAGGTTTGTTGAATGGTCTCTAATCCCTCCGTATGGGAGGCGTCCCTCCAAGCATGCTATGACCATCGTCTACGGTTACACAACTTGTGGCGGGCGGCAGTCGGGGCTGCTACTGAGGATGTCATTGAGGCTGTCCAGCAAAGTACAGTACGCGCCATCTAGAAACGCGCAAACTGGGCGGGCACTTTTTTCTTTCATTTTGACGAGTTTCGACCTAATTCTTTCACCATTGAGCTCCCCATGCCTGATTACCCATAAATCCAAGTCGCGCATTGGAAACTCGACAAAAAAATATTTTGGTCATTTTTACCTCCCTGACCCTAGCGCATTCTCATTCGGCGCGCTCCTAGCGTCCTGGGGGACGCTTATCGAATCACTCCGGCCCTCCACACCTAGCTACGGTAACAATTCAATTTGACACCTGAATTCAATTTCATCGAATGGCCATCCTAGAGCAGCTGCCAAGTCTCGAAGAGATGCAGTGAGGCCGTCAAGACTCTCTGTGAGGGGAGGCTTGGGTGTGTCTTCTTGACCGATCAGAGCCCAATACACTGCAAGTATCCGGAGGATGGTCTCAACGCCAAAGCTATGAACGTCAAGCCTGGAGGGAAGCAGCCTCGAATGCGCGCAGGTTGGTATGAACGCGATGGCCGACGCGTTGTCCAGGAAATGGTCTTTCCGGTGGACCATCCTCGATACGCTGGCTTACCCAAAGGACTCCGGCAGGTGGTACTGGAGAGGTTTGGGGAAGCGGTAGTAGTGGGCAAGAAGCAGGACGAGCTGGTCATCCTACTCTCTAATTGTGATGATTTCGCTTCCCAGAAAACTCTGCTCCAGGAAGAAGCTGAGGCCCGCGGTGATCGGGTCATATGTGGTGTGAAATTTTACCCAGAGTTGGCACCAATAGAGGCAGCTTACCGCTCCATCGCTAAGGCCATTAGGATTGGGAACTCCTCCAAATCATCAGGAGGGTTCGTCCAAAGAGTAGAGCGCTGTCAGGAGCCTGCCGACCTGACGTTGCTGCTTATTCGCAAGCACTTCAGGTCATCCAGGGAGTATCTCAAGTCTTACATGGAGTGAAAGAGCTTGGAGGAGATAAAGCGACTAAGAAAGGAACGTCGAAAGCATCGAGGGCCAGCGCCAATGTTGCCTGCTCCTACAGGGCAGTCCAACGTTGGCAAGTTTAACCGGAGACGTGTAGTCTAATTTTTCAAGTTGTGTGTGTTTCCAATGAATTTGCTCTCCATTTCGATATTGGGTTTTGAGAACAGGTCACCAAGGAGTAGAGATTGTCCAAAACTGGCATAGACTTCTCGGCACTGAGGGTAAAAATGACCAAAATATTTTTTTGTCGAGTTTCTAATGCGCGACTTGGATTTATAGGTAATCAAGCATGGGGAGCTCAATAGTGAAAGAATTAGATCGAAATTCGTCAAAATGAAAGAAAAAAGTGCCCGCCCAGTTCGCGCGTTTCTAGATGGC
>NW_003216433.1:85374-86888 GCF_000006405.1 Perkinsus marinus ATCC 50983
GCTCATGGTATTGGCATAAAGATCGCAAAGACGCTTCTGAGGAGCCAAGCGGGATTTGTGGGACGACGACGTCCGCGACGCAAGGACGATGTCGATTTGGAGAGTATCTGCAGGGAGGTAACGTTCCTGATGAATACTCGTCCGTTGGATTATGCTAACTCTGACGAGCCATCTGGCGAGTTTGTCGTGGTTACGCCTGATCAATTGGCTCGTGGATTTACTCGTAAGCGAGGTTGCGTCCTCGCTGGTGGCTCTTCTACTCTTCCTATTTCTCACCGCGTTAGAGCAGTGCGGTGTTATTTCCTGAATGAGATGTTCCGCGACATGAGGATGGCTGTCGCTCGCTCTATGGGGTACCAGAGCTTGAAGAACAAGATCCTGAAGCCTACGATTGGTGACCCAGTGCTGATCTACCATCCGGAAAAGAAGCTGAGCCCCGGATACCGTTTGGGTCATGTGAAGGATCTGCTAGATGAAGGTAGAAGGATCCGTATTGTCTTAACTGACGGTAGCGTTGTTGATCATCATCACTATAATGTTGTGCCGATTCTGCATCACCCTCAATTGTCGGGGCAGAGGGGGCGTATTGAGGATTGACGAGCCCGGTCTTGCTTTGTTCGTGCGTGCAGTCCTGTGTACGTGCGTGCCCCGCAATTGATGGTGTTTTTTCCCTGAGCCATTATATTAAATGACATTGATACGCTCAATCTCAGTTTCACAACCGTAAACTTGTCTACTCGTTGTTAATAGGGAGGGGAGGCTCTATCACGGCTTCAGGTAGTGGTGGTAGTAGTAGTGTGGAGTCTGGCATGTTGGATTATCGCATCAGGGCGGCGGCGGCACCATCGAGGGAATTGTTGGAGGAGTTGAAACCCACAGCATTGGACTTGTACCTGATGGGTAGTAGTAAGAAGGAGAATTGACGGCTGTCATGGTCACTGCATGGATACTATGATGTTTCTACACAGCGTGTTGGTGGATTGCTGTTGGGGGCTTCTGATTTGGGCATCTCCTGGGAGTAGGAGCAGTTCGGCAGGCGAACCTGGCATCGGTGGTGAAGTATGGTAAAACGTGATTGATGGTGTGAGTAGTAGCAACAACAACAGAGAATCTCTACCATGCTTGAAGGTGTTGGCGAAACTACAAGTGTCTTGATGGTAGCAGCTGAGCATGCTTACCCTCGACCATCCCTCTGTTGCCCTGAAGTTAAGTGTTGATATCGTCGAGCTCCTCCCAGGAGATTACACAGTTATTGCAATGGCCGTTATCTCGTCTGGTGACGCATTTATCCTTGCCGGTGACGGTGGGGGTGACTCTGACCATCTACTTCATCTACCCTACTTGTGCTGTCGGGAAGTGGTGTCAGTTGCCGCGGCTTCGACGTCTATATTCATAGTCTCGAGTGGTCGGTGGAGTTAGTTCACGATCGTCGTTGAGGCGGTGTTCGTTCAGATACGCTTGGCGGCTATGCTGTGTGTAAGACTGTAATCATTGAGATTCGAGGTAGATGGTCG
>NW_003216433.1:86988-88561 GCF_000006405.1 Perkinsus marinus ATCC 50983
TGTTTATGAAGGCTATTTCGATGACGGCAAGAAGGCTGGTGATGGTGTTTACACTCATGGGAATGGCGACGTTTACGAGGGGAGGTGAGAGGCTTGGACCAGCTCCTGCTAGGATAATAGTGCAGTTACAAGGAGGGGAAACGGCATGGTGTGGGGAGGTATACGATGGGGGACGCCGGCGGCGGTTACTACCACGGGTGAGATCCGCCTTATGGAGGCTTTGGTGGGTGGATCGTCTTGTAGGTCTTTCGCGAGAGGCTTGTATGATGGCAAGGGGACGATGATGTACTCGACGAGTGGTGATGTTTATAGTGGCGAGTGGAAGGAGGGGCTTCGACATGGTCTTGGCACCTACGTCTACCGGAAGGGGCAGGTGGGGTTGGCCGCGCTGGGTGATGGTGATTGTGATGGTGGGTAAGTAGGCATCGGTGAGTGGAAGGTGGGAAGACGATAGACTCCTTGAAGGGGAGTGGAGGCTATCACCCGATCACAACAGTCCGGTCTACGAGGGGAAATTTGATCCTAAGTGGGTTACCGCAGCATTCACATCTATACGGGTCGACTCTGTAAGGTTCGGTCAGCCCATAGGTGATGGAGTGTGGAAGCTGCCCTGTGGAGAGGAGATCGTTGGAAGGTGGGGGAGGAGGAGGAATGACTTGTCTTTTTCCCAAAAGTTTGTTGAAGGTACATTCAAAGCCACACACCATCGGATGTCACGGATGAGGTCGTCACGACCATCCAGTGGGCATCATCGAATGCTGCATGATAATGCTGTTATTGGTCATCGCGGCTGCACGTGTTTGTTCTATTAGTGGGAGGTCACTACTGGCCATGCTAGGGACGATGGGTGAAACACCTTCCTATCTCAAACTTGGTCCCGTCGGCTTAGGCCCAACCCAATGCGGATGGATCTTGAACCCGTCCACCCCGGTTGAAAGAGCCGGTACCATCTACGACTTGGGTGAGTATATAACCTCTTCACGTGATAGTAACGTACCCATCAACCAAAACGAATATCTCATATCCCTCGCTGTCATCATAAAGGAGGAGCTCCTACTCTTCTGAAAGGTTGAACTTTTCTGACCCTTTTATGAGCAATTCGCCTTCATGATTGTCGGGAGTTTAATTACAGCTTACGAACTAGTTTTGATGCTCTGTATGATGAAGTATTGCAGCGGGCTCACACAACAGTTGTTCGAACTATTAGCAGGTGAAAAAACTTCTTTTTCTGTAGTGAGGGACATTGGCTTTCCACCGTTTACAAAAATGTAAAGAAGTAAAGTAATACCACCAAATTTACGAGGATTTGTGATGATTAACATCTCTATCGGCATTCCACCATCAACTCAACCGTTCAACATCACCAACTGGAAACATCTCTCACCCGTCATACCCTGTCGGGGATATCAAATACCAAGATGATAATAATCAAAACGCATAGTAGACTCAATTTATAGATCATCCAATGCGGAACTAGACCGATACCTGTCTGGGCAACTGCAAAGTCGAACCCGATGGACGTGCGCCCTGACAACAGAAGAGTCGAGGAAGGGCTTGGGTTGAAGCCACTAAC
>NW_003199654.1:0-1332 GCF_000006405.1 Perkinsus marinus ATCC 50983
ATAGATGGAAGTATAACACGAGGGACCTCATCAGTGAGGTCGGGGACCGCGAATCTAAGGGCACCAGAGATATCATCGTCGACCATATCGTCTGTAGTGACTCCACTCGGGGGCCATAACGTTCCAATATCGCCAGGCCGTGGAACCGGGGGTAGCCAAGAGTCGGGAATCGGCATTCTTGTCGGTAGCCCATCAGCAGCCAGTTCGTCGTTGGTCAAGGGCTCTTTGACGGATAACATGGCGATCAACCGAGGCCACGGCAAGGCGGAGGCGACAACTCTCTGAACCTTCTTGTGAACCTTCCTTTGGAGATCCCTTCGGCGTCTACGCTTGGCGTTTCGCTTCTTCCGACCGTTATGGCGAGAAGCCTGGGTATCGTCGAAGTTAACCTCAGGGCAGTTGGGACCTCGGAGAGGGGGTTCTGGCGGCATAACCAAATTCTTGCTGGGGGTTTTCTTTTTTTGTAAGTTAGACAATGATTCAATCATACGGGTAGGTACCTTCAAGGGTTCAGGTTTCCTTCGGGTCGCCGACACGGAGTACCCACGACCAGCATCCGTTACAGACGGAATAGGTCGGTCCTTCAAGACACCTTGTAGTAATGGAGGGCCAAGCTCTTGATAGACCACTGACATCCTATAGTGTGCCAAGAAGTCGCTACCTAGAAGGATAGGGTGAACACACGCCTTTACCACCAAAAATACCATAGGTACCACGATATCAGGAGGGAGGTCGGGACCCGGCGGCGGGGGGTCTGCCTCCGGTAAACAAGGATTATCTAAGTTAGTCGAATCGTACAAGGACAGAGTAAGGGCGACAGCTCCTAGCAAATCGAAGCTATGACCCTGTGCAGAAATAAGTTCAAGTCCACGAACAGGTTGTATCTTGGCACCAGCCGGGACACAACGTTCGTCTAATAAAGTATAACAGCTACCAGTATCAACTAGAGCATGACAAGGACCTCGAGCGGCCTTGTCAGATGAAATATCGGCGTAAAGAAAATTGCCATAAGACCCGCCGAAAGTCTCAAGGGCAAATGGTACTGGCGATCGAGGGCCGCTTATCGACCGCCTTGGGGGTTTCCCAGCGGTAAGGGGGAACCTCCAGGGGGCTTAGAGGCCGTATTACGGATCACCTTATTCGGGTTCAGGTAACAATCTCTAGCCAAGTGACCAGTCTTGCCGCACCAGTAGCAACCTTCCGAGAACTTCTTGTTGGGGCAGGAGTAGGTCGGATGATCCTGGGCCTTGCAGATACCACAGTTCCTAGGCCGAGTAAGGGCCACGGTAGAGGTGACATTAGTATCTGGCTGTTGCTTAGGATCGCCACTCT
>NW_003211586.1:0-1529 GCF_000006405.1 Perkinsus marinus ATCC 50983
CGGTGTCGTTTTTCACTAGTGTTTTTTATATCACCAGGGTGGTGAAACTCCAATATATTCACCGAGTAGTTGAAATGGACTGCTCCTTCCTACTGGTGTCGTACCACTGTGTCTGTTGTCAGCCTGTCATCGCTCCTTTTGGTGAGCTCTCGATTCATCCAGCGTCAACAGTCCTACACTATGCAGTGGAGTGTTTCGAAGGGGCTAAGGTGTAAGAAGGGTGTCAACTTTTTCGGTTTCACAACCCGTTTTACGTGAAGTGGCGTCGTAAAACTCGGTGAAAAACGCGATATTCGCGGTGATATGCAGTAGTCGTGAAATATGTTTTTTTCATATCACTAGGGTGGTGAAACTTCACTGCGTATTGTTCAAGTGTGGGCCGCTGAAATAATTCTTCTATGGAATGTTGATCAGGTTTAAAAACAAGGAAGGTGTGATCACAGAGTTTCGTCTGCGAGATAATATTCGGCGATTTGCCAGGTCTATCGAGCGGAGCGGTGTTGCAACTTTTGATAAAACGGATGCGGAAGCTCTGTAGTAGAGGGAAGTAGCGTGTGCTTTGACGTGGAGGAGTTAATGGTAGATATGCGCTGATAAGAGAATTGGTTCTGATCGATGAGAAGCTGATTTCGGATGAATATGGATATTCCTTGTATATTCGTCCAACGTTCATAGGAACTGAGGTAGGCGTGGGTTCGAATCCTGGTCGCGGTATTTTTCCCGTATTTAGCCCAGTTTGGAAGTCGCTGCGGGATCTCGCGGGAAACTCTACGTTATTTGCAGTCCAGTTGGACCGTAAGTGGGCGTATCTTTGGAATCTTCGCTGTGCGCACATCGATGATTAGGATGGATCTTCCCTGGCTAGGTTCTTCCCTTGCGGGTTTAAGCCAGTGTCTTTACTAGCATGCACTCGTAACGTTCGAGCGTGGCCTGGAGGTAATAACGAGGGAATAGTTGGTGACACGTTGGAGTGTTGCGTGGTGTCACCTTTGGGTGGGGTGACATACAAGAATACCGCGCAAACAAACGGATAGTTCTTATATTCGATCGTGTGGTTTGGAATACTTGGGGATTGGTATGGAAAATCGTCACTCGCTGCTAGTTGAAAACGCCGGTGCCGGGAATCGAACCGGGGATTACCCGATGAAATGTAGAATTCTTCGATCAGTTGATGGGCTGTGTTCGATGGTTCGCTTCGGTTGTACTAGAAAGGTATCGAATAGGCGATTTTTGAACAGAATAGATTTTTTGGCTGTGAAATAGAGAGTATATTTTCTCGCGATGTCGAATGAACGCTCAGCGGTGTTTTCACACCATTGGTGAAAATTTTATGTAACTTCATATATATGTAGCTCTAATGAGGTTGTCTCCCCCCAATTGTAATTCTGTTGGTTTATTTTCAGGATCTGGGGGTTTCAAATTGGGGAGTAATTATGCTCCGACTCTGATGCCCGCTAAAACGGCGGTAAGATTTTGGGAATATTTTACTCGGTTTTGTTGGATGTGTTTGTTGAGTTTATGGACTGTTT
>NW_003208367.1:0-1816 GCF_000006405.1 Perkinsus marinus ATCC 50983
CGCTACTACCGTGCTGTCTTTGTCAACTTTTCTTGCTGCTAACATCTCATCAGAGGATGGATAACATCCCCTGATCCCTCCAGCGGTCAGATCCTCCGCAAACAGCACCCTCGGTGCTAGCTGACATGGAAGTGTTAGCCGCGTACAGGCCGGCGTTTTCTGATGCTGGACGGCAAGGAAGTGACATACTATTCAGCTGATTCGCTGATAACTTCGACACAAGAGCCACATTCTCAAATTCAACATAGGACACCGAGGTCTGGTTCCTTTACGCTGGCAGAAGTCAACTCCTGTAGGAGAACTCGAAACCACTCTAAGAGTAGCGAAGATTCCACGGGATTTATTCATCGACTGCCACCTAAAACCTATTAATGTTGAGTCAATATTGTGGTTCATCAACGGTTCAGATGAAAGTTTCTGGAAAGTTTGCAGACACCTAAGTTCTGAAATATGTGGTCACTACATGGTATGTGAGACTCTCACAGTGAGAGGTCTCGCAATCTTGAAAAAACCTAATGGCGGGCCGGAGCTCCATCCGGCATGACGCCGAGTTCATGGTGGCGCTCCTGGCTGCTCAATAGCCAGTGCCTATCGTTAGCTGTCTTCTTCGGCAGTAGTATTGCCGAGTCAACCTTTGTCGAGCTGCTACGTATGCTTTCCAAAATAAATCGCAATTAAACGGCTAGAGCCGAAGAAATGGGGTGAAGTCTCTCTATATATACCGTAGCAAATCCCGGTTTGGTCTTAGCGCGCGCCCGGCCCCCCGCTCCAGCGGGCAATTAGTGGGTGATGGATTGAGTTTTTTGTAAAACCGGCCGACTATTGAGAGAGAGACTAGAGGACTCTGACTCACCCTGAGTCAGAGTCCCTGATCAGAGCCGAGGTCAATGTATTACCTTGCTTCTACGCAGCTGCGGCCTTTAATCGCATGCCAGTAAGTATAGCTGTGCAGCTTACCCGTATACAGAAAGGTTTATAATGTTGGTCGCCGTTGGTTAGATCGCCGCTAGGAGGACAAGGATGAGGCGAGAAGGTACGAGCGCGCTTGGTTCGGGTTCTATTAGCAATTCCAGACATGGCGGAACGGAAGTATGTACTAAGACAGCTGAAAGTAGAGAGTATAGTAAGTTTGGACAAAACAAATAGAGAGAGTAGTAATGTTGCACGTACTCAGGACCAATGGATACGCAGGTACGCATCGCGCACTACGCAAGCACAACTGGCGCCAGTCAGTTGATGCGTGTGCGTGCCGCACCAAAGCAACACGCATCAGCATTTTTACTGAGATCTCTGTGTTCAGCACAATGTGTTGTAACATGAACGGAGCACACGGTTACCTATGGAATTTCACTTACTGCTCGTGAATGCTGTAGTGGTAATGATGCCGCGAGCGTGCCGTTGACGTGAAGAGGAACGTGTATCCGTTCCACTGCGTCACAACCGTTGGATTCCCATCAACAAACTCTTCAGGTTAAATCTTATTCGTGATGCCTCTTGCTTACGGCTCTCTCTTGCTTGCCACTGTGATGGAAGCAGCTCTAGGACTACCTGATATCCCTTTCCAGGTTACTGCTGACTATCCACACGGTTGTTATAGAGGTCCAGGTCCAGGGGAGTGGAGTATAATTCGCGATATGCCTTCGTCTTCCTGCATTTACAACATGAAGGGATATACATTCAATGGAGTTTATAGAGAGGTTGCCGGGATCATACTCAACACCACCAGGCCTGGGCATCATGGCAGCTTGCATATGATCCTCAATCTGTCCACCGTGCCCGGCACCTCAAAGTATGATGCCCTAGTGAGAACGGAGGG
>NW_003200663.1:0-1120 GCF_000006405.1 Perkinsus marinus ATCC 50983
ATACGCTTCCTCGACACTTCAGGGGGTGTCAGGGTGGATGGATGTCCGACGCATTCGAATACGTTGCGGATCACGGTATCGATTCGGAGAAGGATTATCCATATAAATCAAAATTTATTCCAATCTTCTTTCCGATCCATCTTCCCTGTCAACACAATCATACGGTGTAATCGCGGTGAGTCTAGCAATGTTCATCCGCTGAGCTTTTGATCCACCCAGTCCTCAGCCCCATTCCACACGCTATGTGAACGTGACATCCTCAAAGCTCGCCCTTCTGGCAGCGATAGCCTTGAGTGGGCCAGTCAGTGTCGCCATTGATGCGGGATCGAGAGCCTTCCAACACTATGGCGGAGGGGTTTTGAATTGTACGGTGACATGATACTGCCATGCTCCCATGTGGAACGCTTTCCGGTTTCAGCTCCGTGCAATACGACATTGAATCATGGTGTTCTCGCAGTTGGCTATGACTTGGAAGCACCTGAGCCGTGAGTTCATCACTCATCATGAGCGATCGCACTCGACGAGTCAATGCGCTGATCAGTTACTATCTTGTAAAGAACTCCTGGGGAGCTACATGGGGCGACAAAGGTTACATCAAGATGGCCATTGACGATTCACCCAAGGGTGAGTCCACACCTCCGACGCAGTTTAAAGTTCTCTCTCTCGTAACCAGATGGTATTTTCAGGTATCTGCGGCATTTTGCTCGCTGCGAGTTATCCCATTGCAGCTTGAATGATCCACTAGCCATCTGCTGCGCCTAGCCCAGTGAGGAATTCAGAGCGGACGCTCGTCAGCAGTTTCAGGAAGTTTCCCGTGATGGCTTATCATTCACAAGAGGAAGCACCCAATAGATATTCCTCGTGGATCAAGCGCCCCCCTTATTATTTCGTTAGGTCTCAAGTAGCTGTGCTTGAAGTTGTTTTTTTGTTATTTGAGAGTTATGACTGAAGAAACTTCGCGATACTTCAGTCTATACTTTCAGATCCTCAGCTCAGCCTGAATTTTAGATGTGTTCGCTGTGGGAGATTCGGGATGCTTCATAGTCCGCACGCGCGCACATAGTCCGTGACGCGTTCCTTTTTTTTCTCACTTGTTGACGCGTACATCATGACAGATAGT
>NW_003216320.1:0-993 GCF_000006405.1 Perkinsus marinus ATCC 50983
TTCTCCTTGTATGAGCTATGGCTCTTATGTAAGGCCTCTTGTAGGGCTCTCACTGAGACACTCAGGAGATGGGGATGGCTTCCCTCCTGTTCGGTGGTACTGGCGGATTTGCTGGGGACTCCATTCAACTGGTGATATCCATTGAAGAGTCCTCATGAGTAGCTGCGACTACCGCTTCATTCACCACGACTACTGGCTCTACTACTACGACTGACCGCTTCATTCACCACGACTACTGGCTCTACTACTACGACTGACCGCTTCATTCACCACGACTACTGGCTCTACTACTACGACTGACCGCTTCATTCACCACGACTACTGGCTCTACTACTACGACTGACCGCTTCATTCACCACGACTACTGGCTTTACTACTACGACTGACCGCTTCATTCACCACGACTACGGGCTCTACTACCACGACTGACCGCTTCATTCACAACGACTACTGGCTCTACTACTACGACTGACCGCTTCATTCACTACGACTACTGGCTCTACTACTACGACTGACCGCTTCATTCACCACGACTACTGGCTCTACTACTACGACTGACCGCTTCATTCACTACGACTACTGGCTCTACTACCACGACTGACCGCTTCATTCACCACGACTACGGGCTCTACTACTACGACTGACCGCTTCATTCACCACGACTACTGGCTCTACTACTACGACTGACCGCTTCATTCACTACGACTACTGGCTCTACTACCACGACTGACCGCTTCATTCACCACGACTACGGGCTCTACTACTACGACTGACCGCTTCATTCACCACGACTACTGGCTCTACTACTACGACTGACCGCTTCATTCACCACGACTACTGGCTCTACTACCACGACTGACCGCTTCATTAACTACGACTACTGGCTCTACTACCACGACTGACCGCTTCATTCACCACGACTACGGGCTCTACTACCACGACTGACCGCTTCATTCACCACGACTACTGGCTCTACTACTACGACTGACCGCT
>NW_003207427.1:0-1981 GCF_000006405.1 Perkinsus marinus ATCC 50983
ATACGCACAAATGAATAAGAGATGATGATCTTACATGACGACGATAGCCGGCAAGATCGAAGATGTATAAAATGTCATCCATAGCGGCATCCCCGACGATACGATGGAATGTCGAGAGGACCAATCTATCGGGGGCCTTCCGTAAAATATTCACCACATGCGACAAGCATCTATGGAGGGAACTCACAAGGAGGGGAGAACGCCAACCCACCTGTGGGCTTCCACTCTCCCCACACGAGCCGTCAGCTCAGCGAGTAGTTGTGCGACGTTCGTCTGTTCTCTTTCATCGAGTGGAGGCGCCGGAGTTAGCTCACCAAAAGATGATGATGCTGAGGACGGTGTAGGGGAGTCAAGCTCCGGTACAGCAGCCATATTGTGGACGAGTATCTCAAACTTAACCACAACAATATCAACTGTCAGTGTTGGAATACATATTCGACTTGCCTGTCTGAGCTCGGGAGTTCCCTCACTACATTATAAAACATGAACTCAGCTAGGAGTGTGCAAAGAACAATACGAATCTCCCAAAATTCTTGCAGAACACATAATAACGAGTTTCACCCGTGATATGAAAAACAGTAGCGATAAAAGACATCTCACTGAGCATGCCGTAACACGCCCGCAAACCTTCAACTTTTCAGCCGAACACTTGACTAGACCAAGCGTAAGAGAGGTAGATGATTCCTAGGACACTCTGCACCTTGAAAATGGTCATGGTATGCTTCTCTATGCTGCTCGCCGCTCCCCTTAGATGGCAGTAAACTGATAGTGCCAGATCGATGATATAGTAGATACTTAGCACCACAGAGCCCAATAGGGAGTAGGATACCTGAAAAAATGCCAAGAGACTGCAAATGATGATCAGTGATCGATTATCAATCCAAAGCCGCCTTTTAAACTTTGGTTTATCAATCACCTCGACTCGTATTATTAGGCTGGCCCGGGCTGACCCGATGAGCTTTAATAGTATACAGCTCCAACCATTCGCCTCAGACGAATTCAAACAAATTCAGAAGAATCATCTGAATTTGAGGCCTGCTGGGCAAGGGGTGCGAGATGCTCCGAACAGGCGCATTGAGAAGTTGCGATGATCCACACGTTAATATCCCATATTCGAGACTCACGCGGAATGTTTGAGATTAAACACTCAGCGTTGTGACTCGCGGGAATATCACCGAGAAGAGCCAGGGAACATGGGAGAGTCCAATCTTACAAGGGCTGCACACACCGTTAGTGTCCACATGAGCCATTGAGCCTTGAGGAGGCCGAGCTTCACAACCGTGGTGTTCTTCCCGCATTTAGCATCGTCATCGATGTCGATCATCTCCCCATGCAGCTGGCCACGTGCCATTGCCAGCCAGTGAAATAGCCATCCACCTGAACGCAGGGATGCGCTCTGGGAACTGCCTCCTGTAACCATTCCGGGCAAGCAGGGACAAAATTTGTGTCGATACGGATAGTCTTCTACAATTTGGTGTTCCTAGAAAGTCGATTCGGCTAGAAAGGGGCCACCTCTCGAGCACAGGAGGAAGTCAGACGACGCGGAATGGGTACTACCTATTGATGGTAAAGGGATGTTGTTGATCTCGCATGAGAACATAGTGATGCATGATACACCGAGCAGCACACAGGGGACCTCCCAAGGGCCCTTCCGAGCCAGTGACACTGGAGGTATGTTATAGACTATGTTACACAGTGAAAAGCCGAACACCCACATAGCGGGACTCAGCCATTCCGTGGTCATCGCGAGAACGACGATCGGACAGAGATTAATGACCGCTATCAGCAGAGGCAGCTGAGCTAGTTCAGACTTGCTAGCCCTAGCTCCGAATACGTAGTTGCCCTTACGAGCATGCAATTGGTCCACATCGAAATCTACTATGTCATTTATACCAAACATGAGCAGATTGAGTGGTAGAGTAGAAGATAGCAGACCGATGTAGAAGGGTAAGGTACACAAGAGACTCCAATGACCACCGGT
>NW_003213315.1:0-862 GCF_000006405.1 Perkinsus marinus ATCC 50983
ACCAGCATCAGTGAGCTCATCCAAACGGCCAGAGACGATGGAGATGAGGGGTTCGATCGTTCGGAACTCTGAGACAAATATGGTCAACTGCATATGCTGGTGATAATGAAAAAATATTCAACAAATTTTGAAAATTTCTCCCAAAAATTTATAAAATAATTGCCTCCCTTTTAGGGTCTGAATTTTGAAAGATATCTCCACAGTTCTACCCGAGTTGTACAATGAGTGAAAAAGCTCCTGAGCTCAGCTTTCACGAACATGAATTTTCAAATTTGGAGAAGTGGTGAGCTGAGAACAGCAGCTCACCATGCACGGCGAGATCCCCCTTCACGTCAGCCATTCGAAGGTAGTGCACCACATAGACGATCAGTTCTGGCGATTCGATGTGACCTGAAAGGGGAGGGTAATAATTTCGTGGCGCGCGACAAAATATGAGAGGTCACGTTTCATGGTCGGGAGAAGGCTTCGAAGCGCCTCCTTCTGTTTGAGACCGCAGAGGACCCATGCGAGGTGGAGGAGATCGTCAGAACTTTGTACCAAACCTTCACGGGCTTCCGATATCGTACCTAATCTGTATCTTACCATGCTGAACCTAAGATTCCCCCAAACTCACTGTCGAGAACCTGCTTCAGCTCTGGCGAAGATGCATCGTATTTTCCATGCTGAACGATCGCGGTAAGGAGCTGGAGTCGGTCCGCTACTGGAAGAGCTGATATCTGCTCCCCCTCGCTCAGCACCTGAGAGTTGCGCATGGTGTGGTATGGGAATATGCATATCTTACTTCTCGCAATGAATTGGTGAAATTAGGTGCCGACGGATCGAGATCAGCGATCTTGGAAACACCCAAATTAGAAGAGGCAGT
>NW_003202425.1:0-2054 GCF_000006405.1 Perkinsus marinus ATCC 50983
TTTTTTCTATCCCACTGGAGGCCGACTCGGACTCATCCGGGGACTCCTCCGGGTCGACGAAGAAGAGAACGGCGAAAGAGAAAAGGAGCACGAAAACACCAACGTCACGCATAACCGGAATTCGACCGACATCGCGGTCCATACCGAAGAGACCAAAACGTGACAGACAGTATCCCCAGCTCAGGTTGATGATATGGTAAAGAGAGAACCCAAGGGCCAGACCACATATACGAACAAGCGGTATGACGATGAAGTTGGCAGTACCCCATAGGGCACCGGAGAGAACTCCGTACAGGAATATCTGCGGACCATCCCATTGCCCACTGAGCATGCCAACGACTTCCAATAGTATACCACCCCACACAATACCCGAGCACATGAACCATTGGAAGACAGCACCATCGTAGGTGCAATACTGTTTACAAGGTATATACTGCAGACCGTATAATATGGCTGCTAAGATTGTACAAGTGGTACCAACTCCGAAACCTACCATTTATTTGACCGTGGATCACGGCTATAGAGGCTAGAAACAAAAACAAAGTAACTGATTAGGACGTACATGTTGGATAGACTGACATATGGTTGTCGAACTTCACGTTCAAAAGGATTTTTCACGTTTGCCGAGGAAGACCCCGGTTCGATCCCCGGCGACGGCATATTGGAATTGGAGCTGTCTACTTTGTTGTGTTCATCATGTGACGTTCCTGAAGGTTGCGAGTTGCCAATGAGTGTTTTGTATGCCCTGGGCACTGCAAGGATCGCCTACGTCGACGTTGAGGAAAATCCGAAGGTTCGATTCTTTCGAGTTCCGCACTCCCCCACATGCACTAGCATCGCACTGACAGCGTTTTCTTTGTTTGCTCAGGAGCTGACGATCATACTGTGCGATAGATCTTTCTCTTTCGTCTCTATCCCGAGTAGGCAGTATACCACGACATGCTTAGTCGTTTTATACTACCTGTATGCGTGTGAGTATGTGGCGTGGAAGGCGTTGATGTCCCTCTGTGACACCTGTCCGCTGTATATCTTTTTTTCTCGCGAGTTTCCATTCCGATACGACAATGTTGTGCATGGAGTTGGCTGTTTTAACTTCCCATCGTCAGCTGATGAACGTTCTCGGAGGGTGACATTGTCGCAGGTTATCTATTCGACTTGCAGAGACCAGACGTAAGTCTTAGTCGCTGACGAAAACGGCTCTCTGTGTGTGAGAGCAAGCATTCAGAATCTCACTTGAATGTGCAGTGAAGTGACTTCACTAAAGTTCGTCAGAGAATCTTTGGGAATGATTTGACATCGAGGTAAAATGGAAGTTGGCGAGAAAAGTAGACTTATGCGGAGTACAGTAGTGTACCTCGCTGTATGAAGTATCTCATAACACTTGGTCAGTCAAAGCCTATCGCAACTCCCACAGTTGAATCTCAGGCAGGGATCAATTCGGACAAAATGTGAATAGGTTTCACTTGTTTAAGGCAGTTTAATCCCAATAAATACAGTTATCAACATAGAACATGGAACATGCAGCATAACTCTCGATAGTGACGCGGTTCAGGCTATCCCCTGTCACCGCTTGTTGTTTCTAGTCATTCTCATAACGTATGGAACGTCAAACCATCATAATAGCAACCATAACGATGAGAACTCAATGGAAGGCTACGACCAATCAATCACCTACCCTTGTTGGTTACAAGTTGTAGCCTTTAGGGGAGAGGCGTGTGTGTTGGCACTATCGTACACGCGCACAAAGAGACAGTGCTCATGTCCTCCATTCGAACAACAGTTTGTAGTCCAATTCGCTACTGAGGAGACTCTCCATCTATGGTCGAGTACCTGTGGATCACCTCTATGTCAAATGTCTGCATCGAGACATATAGACGCGGTACATTCACCATTCCGCCCCCATTTCTCCATCGGGCACTATACTCTTCCCGCTCTGTGTTTGCGTGCTATTCTCTTCTTGCAACTCACGTCACAGCCGCGGCTAACGAAAGGTTCTCACATTAGGTGAGTTCCCACAGTGAGGACTATAGAAAATCATTTCTGATTGTTATGCA
>NW_003214831.1:0-1019 GCF_000006405.1 Perkinsus marinus ATCC 50983
AGCTGATAACTTATGAGCTCTCGCTATTACAATCTCAAACAATAACTCTGATTACAGCAATGTTCACAGTGTGAACTTCATACTGCCGATACTCGAGATGATTTCAATTCCCAACTCCCACGCAAGCTGACTAGAAGCCTGTAGCCATCTCAAAATATTGTTGACCCTGTTGGATGAGACGGGGTGGTATTTGATTATCGTGATTATCAGCCTCGGCTGCTTAGGGATGCATCTAATAGATTCATCGCTAGCCTTGATGGGTGGTCAGGTTCATCGATGTCACTCAGTCGGCCTCAGTTCACGCCCAAACTGTTCCCACGGCTGAGGTGTCGAAGGATCGGTCGGTCTCTATGCCGCCGATTGATCTGTGATGGTCCATCCCCGGTATTGGTGATTCTGATAACAGTGCTCGCCGTCGGTTTTGTCACAAACATCTTCATCATGACAGACATTACAGCGTCGATCAATAGGTGCCTTAATGAGACTCACTCTTTCTTCCGAACAGCTTTCGAAGCCTTCGAGAGGTTCTGGATCGAAGGAGCCCCTCGAACAGTCTCTGCATTTTCGGCTTGTAATTCTTGATGTTCCGTTGGATTCTCATAGTGTTGTCTCTCACAAATTCAAACAACCAATCCAAATTTCCCCCACTGTACCGAGGAGGGGCATTGAAGGCTAGAAAGTGAAATATCTTATCACATTGGATTTTGTCGGTTTCCGATGCGATGCTGTTGATCAGTGGCTCCAGAATGTCCCCCTTCAAATGAAAGAAGGGAGAGAAGGGGCCATTTCTTGAAAGCAGTTCCTCTGCCTTGAGTCGTTCAGGAGTCTCCCTTGCCCCTACTGTAACCCCTGGGTATTCCAAGTCGGACAAATCACAACCGTGTCCGAGAGCTCTCACAGTTAACTCCTTGTCGTCCTCTCTGACAGAAGGGTGTTTGCACGAGCGCCAATAGAAGATCGAGCAAAACCGTAGCGATGAGCTTGTCTTACTTGATCATGAGATCTCGACAGAAGAAGCC
>NW_003203778.1:0-947 GCF_000006405.1 Perkinsus marinus ATCC 50983
CTACTACTACTACTACTACTACTACTACTACTACTACTACTACTACTACTACCCACAGTGCGAATCGAACCGTTATGCAAACTGATATTCCGAGGAGTGACTCTAAGTAACACTAATAGAAAGTATAAACGCGGGTATAATGTCGTCGTCGATTTACTGATAGTATCAGCTTATTATTTCTACGAGTAACTCTCAAAATTGAAAAATCATCCGGTTTGTACCGATCTGGTTCACACTGGAAACATTGCAGTAACTTACATGCCACCCCTGAGCTCCCCGATAAACGTGAGCCCCCCAGCTGTTCGGAAGATCATCCGTTCTATCTCAGTCATCGCCTTGGTCCAAAAATCAAGATGCCTACAAACACCAACACACTCGAACATCAGCAGCAGCAGCAACACTCAGTAATACTTCTTCTCCCTTTTTCCACTTTGAAGCCACACTTTCAACAAATACTCGAAATATGAGTCCCCCATCGCCCCGAACGATATCACTCCACCTACCACCGCTGAGAGTCTCGAGACTAATGCAAACACTCACCGGTGAACATTGGCCTATCGCTGGCGAGTTCATACGGGACCAGACCCTGCTTCCCTGCAGCTTGGAAAATGGACTCCTGGCATTTGTCCACAGCCTCGGCGTACTTATGATCTCCTGTGTGCTCCGAAAGATAACGAAATTCGAGTTGTAGTGTTCCGACCTAACAGGAGTCAACACACTCTGGAGTCATTGATTAAACTGATTTTTCGAAACTCAGAATCGCTCCTTAGACGTATAATACCATGCTAGAATTGATTCAATAAATATGGCGTCTATCACCTCGGCCAGTATGAAACCCGACATCCAGCCGTTTCCCGAGGCACGTCCAGTTCCCAGATCGATCTGTGCTCGGGGGCAGCCTGGGTAGTCCGTGAAGCCCTATGCAGATCTACAGGATGGAAAGGGCC
>NW_003203315.1:0-1775 GCF_000006405.1 Perkinsus marinus ATCC 50983
AGGCAGCTGATCTAATCTCCTTGTAGAAGTTAGCCAGCTTGTCCGCATCAACGTCTGATATCTTGGGGAAGACGCTCGTCCTATACAGCAACAGCAGTATCAGATGAGTCGTAATTGCTCCCAGTATACATGATGACCGCCCTACCTTGCATAGAGGATATATTTCCTCAGAAGGTCTTGATCGATGGGTTCGTATAGTGCTTCCGTCTCCTGGTTCCGAGGCCTCACGTTGTCGTTAGGCTCACGAGGGTGGTTTTGCATATGGGTACAGACGACAAAGTCAGCCAGACGCTCATCTTGGAATATATCTATCTCATCTCGTATCACGCATAGAGCATCGAAACGGGATAAGATGGGGTCCGTGAGGTCTACATTGTCAGTGAAGGTAAGACTAGGGTTATATCGACCTATAAATAGGACGAATGAATTGGGGGAATAGCTCAACAGTTGTACGGACCTCCGACAGGGTTAGCAGCTGCTACGACTGAGCACTTGGCTGAGAGGGATGCCACAATACCCGCTTTAGATATAGATATACTCTGCTGCTCCATAGCCTCATGGATGGAGGTACGATCAGCATCATTCATCTTATCAAACTCATCGATCAGGCATATACCACTGTCAGCTAGCACCTGCCAAGTTTTACTTCATAACAACAAGCTCTCAATCGCGTTGACTAGAGCAATAGGGGTGGTACCAGTACCAGTGCACCGCCCTCAAGTGTATACTCCCCAGTCTGGTAATCCTTACGAACTGATGCCGTCAAGCCAACAGCACTAGCTCCCTTACCCGTGGTATATCTACAGAAGGAAATGACGGCTACATATGTGCGACTTTGTTATAATATTGTCATCACCACGTACACTGAACGCTGGAATAGTTTATTAACGAATTTCAAGCATTGAGACTTGGCAAGGCCCTGAAAATTGGTTCCAAGTAACTCCAACATTGTAGCCTCTACTGCTCACCGGGTCACCAAGGATAAGTACCTAACACAAATGCTCACACTCTGTTAATCACTTAGCGACCATTAGCTACGTTGATATCTCCCCTTATCCTATGTCTACCCTGCGCTACTTTCTCTCTACCACCGAAGAGGGCCATAGCCAGTGCTGTCTTCACCGTAGTAGCACCTGAATGTGACACGTATGATCAACCAGACTGTGTTCGAGTCCATTGGTCTCACCATAGACGGATGGGGCGATCGAGGCAATTATGCGCTCTCTGACATGCGGATCTTTCGACAGCGCGAATATCCTAAGAAGCTGTAATGCCAGAGAGTATTTAGTAATGGTACTCTCTCTTATCCTCGTCTCGAACACTCTCTATCTTCATCTCATTCTGTCTTACAATAGAATTAGCATCAATAGCACATTTGAATACTGGGAACCCTGCCCTCACATTCCCTGCACTGTCGTATCTATGGTAACTAGCTGATGAAGCCAGAAAAGGAATGATGTTGCTGACCTAGCATGATAGGTTCCAACAATAGAACACTGATCACCTGGCCTAACACTATCGACCAAATCATCACTCAGTATGACCTCGACACTCCTTGGCATACGGCCAGGTAATACCGACCCAGGCGCTTCTTGTAGTGTAATGACCTACAGCACTAATTACAATGCACCACCGTCCGAGCTTCATGACCTGATGGTTTTTGTATACAGTTTCCTCACGGTTAACCGCATAAGGTCCGGTATTCTGACATTCCGGACAATGACCTGGCCTGAAGCTAGTCCCGCCTAAGAACACTGCATCCGAGTGCGGTAAGA
>NW_003206560.1:0-1319 GCF_000006405.1 Perkinsus marinus ATCC 50983
AAAGATTGTTAAGTTCGCTAATACTGTCACTGGATCTACAATACTCTCGACAACTGCTTGTTACTTCTTAGGATATGTAATACCTTTATAGTATAATTACCACCCTTATATCTATGCTTAGATGGATACTTATGATACTATACCTTTCATCACAGCCTTAACTACAATGTGGGTCGGTAATAATAAGGGATATATACAACTCACACTAGAGGTGGTCATGTATGCCTCTGCCACTTATCTCTAGGTTTACATGTTTACCTTACAACTTATGTATCTCGAATAGTGGTTGATACTGGCAAGGCACAGATGGCGATTCGAGCTCACAGTCTATCAGGAAGGCCTAGCAGACCAATAGTGGTGAGGAGGAGGACATGATTCGAATTCATTGCAACGTCGGATATAGTACAATAGTTAGGTTGTTGGATGGCAAAGCTGTAGGTCTCGGGTTCAATTCTCATACTTGTTGTTTAGTTCCCTGTACATGGTATGGAGAAAGTAGAAGTCGGTGATAAGTACATACGGTTCCGTACTAAGAAGCAATTCTGGACTATATCAAGAATATTCCCTTTCCGAGTTCCCAGGATGCATACTATATCTGGTACAAATCTATCATCACCATCAACAACAGTACCATTCTTCACTACGACTAGGTAGTATACTTTTTTAGATTCCGACCGATATGATAACTTATCCAAAGATTTGGTAACTACATCAGATCTAGGACAGGATTATTTCCAACTCAATAGCACAGCAGTATCAACAGAGGTCATTAACCCAGGTTTACCAGCATCATCATCACCTGATGGTATGATGATGATGAGGATTGATGGCAAGAGAGCCAAGTTCATAGGAGCTGGTGTTGGGGTATCAACAACAACACATGGCAATAGTCAAGGATCACACTTCATGGGGGATACTAAGCAGAGAGGAGGTACTCAATTGGTGTCATTAGAGGCTACTTATACCAGGAGTGCGTCCATTCATATAATGATATTATTAACTTAATACGTACCCATGTCAATAAGTCATCATCATCATGTTGAGCATTCCTCTTATCATCAAGTGGTGTATAGATGTTGTTAGCATTGATGGGTTTAATTCACTCTTCACTGACTATGATCAGGATAATGTAGGTTTATATAAATACTTATACAATACCTGAGGATATATATACTGTTATATATAAAGCGAATAGTCATATTCATTAACTGTGATGATGATGATGATGAACGCAGCATACAATGTTAAAGTCGATGCTTTACTACTCTAAGCCATTTCTATTATATTCCAGAATCTTTCGCAGGCTTCCTCATTAATAT
>NW_003206673.1:0-1001 GCF_000006405.1 Perkinsus marinus ATCC 50983
CTCGCGACCAGACTGAACGCGTGATTCAAACACTTCTCTGCATTTATCAATAGATTTGACGTAATGCGTTGAAGAGAAGAATCGCGTGATCAAGGAACACGTGATATCACCACAACACAGTCGAGTTTGCGAGTACCTCGAGAGATACTCACAGGCGCAAGCCTCCTTTCGGAGGGGCTACAATACGAGATTATAGCCTTGCAAATTAATACGCCTGCCTTCACAAGCGCACATAACGAACCACCTCCGAAGAGTTAGTTCAAGCGGGATACAAAGCATTGAGTTGCGTTAACAACAAAATGTTTGTATCGGGAAGAAGAGCGACACTGATATGTATGTACAAAGAGGAAAGATCCCCTTTGTGCAGTATGCGTTGAGATTTCTACTGGTTCACGGAATTCTGCAAATCGCAGTGCTTATCGCACTTCGCTGCGTCCTTCATCGATTCTCGAGCCGAGGCATCCATCGTTGAGAGTTTGGAATTTCGTTTTGAAATACCAAAATCCAAAATTGGATTTGGATACTATGACTAGTACAATGGTTCATAGGAATTAATCACCTTAACAAGTTAAGGTGGGGGGATCCAAACAAAGCGGGGATCCCATCTCGCAACTCTCTAACAAAAGAGCAAGAGAGAGCGAGACCGCTGGTTTCTCAGAGAATGAATCGGTGTGAATGATCCTTCCGCAGGTTCACCTACGGAAACCTTGTTACGACTTCTCCTTCCTCTAAGTGATAAGGTTTGCAGAACTTCCCGCGAAGAGAACAGAAACTGAACTAATCGCAGTCCGGACAGCTCACCGGATCACTCAATCGGTAGGAGCGACGGGGCGGTGTGTACAAAGGGCAGGGACGTAATCAACGCAAGCTGATGACTTGCATTTACTAGGAATTCCTCGTTGAAGACGAATAATTGCAATCGTCTATCCCTAGCACGACACGATTTCAAAAGATTACCCTAACCCTACCGGGCAAGGAAATACTTGTTGATCGTTGTCAGT
>NW_003207830.1:0-1667 GCF_000006405.1 Perkinsus marinus ATCC 50983
ATGGTATTCCCACCTAGTCATATATTTGTATGTGATAATGGTGTATCACCAATACCTGTAGATGATAATCAATGGGCTACTCAACAGGTACATCCTGATATTAACTATTTATATGTACCTGAGGGTAATAAGACATTTGCCTTTTATTGGTGTAATAAATATTGGATACCTTATCTTGTCCAAAATGGTAGAGTAACCGACTTCAAATATGCTGTTATTATTGATGATGATGTACCTCTACCACCAGATCTACATATACCACATCAACTATTGGATCAGAACCCCAATATTAAGGCTGTACATTTTCCTATTACTGCTACTACACCTGATGGTAAACCTAATCTATTGGTACAATGCCAGGATATTGAGTATAAGATTGCTGGTCTCCATAAACTATTCCAGGCTACTCTTGCTCGTTCATTAAGTTGTCATGGTGCTGTAGCCTTATGGGATAGGGAAACACTTGATGAGATATTCTATGAGCATGATACTGTATTTAATGGTGAGGATATGTATATGGGTCTATCATTATTGAGGAAGAGAGATGACTCTAAGATTATATCATCAGCTCAGGCTATTGTACCAACCTATGCACCTGATAATTGGGGTATGCTATTTAGACAACGGGTTAAGTCTTGGGATGTGACATCTCATAAAAAGAGTTTTACCTATATATGGGAGATTATTAATCCTAGAGGTTGGTGTCATCTCGCCAGTTGGGTATTGAAACCATACTTCCTACAGGAGGTAATATTACCACATATATAATCATCATCATAATCCTGTAGTCGCGCTCTTCATCAGTTACTAACGATCGTATTAGATTGGCTACGTATATTCCTATTATGTGGCCTTATAATACGTGATTGGGTTAGTTTCCTATTTATGTTTGTTATATTCACAGGCCTTATGTAATAATGTAACCCTATGTATCCTTATAATATTATTATCAGATACGTTATGGTAGTCCTATTTGAGATCGTCATATTAAGGGATCGGCATGATCTTCGTTCCTCGTTCTGTGCTTGTATTACCTTCCCATGGTATCGTTTATCATCATTAATATTCCGTGTTGGTGCATTACTACAGAATCTATTAGTATACTCTCATATTAGGAAGGGTATCAAGATACGTGAGTATAATAATAGTGGTGACGATGTTAAGGAGGTATTATTAGTACTATTCAGGTGTACGTGAAGACGAGATTAGAGATATACCACCATGCCCACCATCACCAGATGTTGATTGGTTTACGGTATGGACTGGAGAGGTAGTACCTGAGGATGAACAACAACAACAACAACAACCAGTGGAGTCAATACCTGAGGAAGAAGAAGAGGATGATGATAGTGGAAGATCTACTACACCCGTGGACGTAGTAATCCCACCCCCAGGCCACCAACGGTAGAGTTGTTGTTGATCCTATTCCCAACAATGCCCCCCTTATACTACTACTACATCTTGTAGTGGATAATGATCCTAATAATACAAAGGTGTGTTATTATTATTATGAAAAGCAACAGCAACAACAACCACAGCTGTTCCTCCTCCTCCTCATCGTCGTCGTCTACTATTGTTAATAGTTCCTACTACTACTATCACTATCGTTACTACTACTATACTATTGTGAGTAGGTAGAGATGATTATTCTAGAAGGTATTTGAGTA
>NW_003216836.1:0-1028 GCF_000006405.1 Perkinsus marinus ATCC 50983
TGTACTGGTGTCGTAAGTACAGTTCTATCAGAGGCCCATGTTCCGTTCTGCGTCATGGTAACCACCTCGGGTGCTTACGTTCATTCTAGCGATCATCTGGAGTTCTCCTCGAGTGTCTCATCTTTGCTTCGCGAAACCTGCGGGGACGAATGTGCTAATGCGTGGGGAGAACGTGTTGTCCCTAGACTCAACGAGTTCGTCGAACGGCAAGGAGACAATTGGGTATGGTATGTTATTGGTTGCACGGCACGGCACTAAACAATATCAGCTCACCAAGAAAATGTTTTTGCCTGTAGTCTGGTATCCCATTGCATCTCACTGAACTAATCGCAAAAGAGGTGGAGGAGCTCCGACAGGATAAATCTGACATACTGCGAGCTTTGGAAGCTCCACACTATGACACGTCATCTCGTGCAGCTCTCATAGGGGCTAGCTCAGTCAGCATTGGTAAGGATTGAGTTAAAGACTTGGAGAGAAAATGGGTTGCAAATCTCATAGAACACAAGAATCGATGTACCAAAATACGGCAAGCTTCGCTGATGGCTTACGATGTGTCACGTAACTTGGTGAGATCGATGCAGCTGAGTTTCGTTTTGATAAGTAAGCCTCCTGGCAGGTCAGCGCAATGGCAGGGTCTGTTGCTGTGCTTTGTGGATGCACCTTCAGTCCCGTGAAAGATTCGTGGTATGTTCTGAGGCGTAGACCCGTGCAGGTTTTCAAACATCTGAGCTCAGCAACTTGAAGAACGATCTGTATACATGTGGATATCCGGTAGGAGTTTCTACTCGTGATTCTCTCATAGAGTGCACCTCTGCAGTTTCATGCATACCAAGGTCTATATGAAATCTACGAGGAGCTGTGGGAGCTGGTGAAGCTAGGTGCAGAACGTGACGTCCTTGCGTACGCGAATCGCCCTCTCAATATTTCGTGTTGCCCAGCTACGAGCATGTGTCGTTTGAACTGAAAATTTTCCTCCACTCAACTGTCAGGGAAGATGAAATTCTTATACATCCCTCTTTCATTGAGTT
>NW_003204800.1:0-1436 GCF_000006405.1 Perkinsus marinus ATCC 50983
CGAGTTCTGCTTCAGTTTGTATCCTAGGTAACTGAGTCTACTGTTCTGGGTCGAACGTGAGCAAAAGCTTGGGCTCTTAGAGGGGAAATGAGATATTTCATCTCGTTTTTCATCCACCATAATCATTCTGAATTACGGGAGAAAGTGATCGATGTCTACGCCCTATGGCCCATAGGGCCCAAACCCATAGGCTATGGGTCTCCACCTCGGATACCGTCCATCATGCTGGGGCTCAGCAGCTTATCCAAAGTGACGCAAATTCGTGCGAGTTACAGCTAACGTGTGAATGCGAAGATTACCGCCGAAGATGTACTCGATAGAACGCAAGATATGGTGGACTTAGTGACTAAGTCCACCATACTAAGACTAAACATACATATACACCATGACTAAGTCTTAGTCCACTTGACTACAGCCAAGTAGGTCGATAGCGCCAACCGTGAAAATAACTGGAGCTAAGCCGACACTATTCGACTCTCGAGAGAGAGAACGCAAGATTGCAAGATAGTTGGAGAATCGCTAACTCTTGAGAGGTTCACGCGCACGCCCACCTGATCGATATCTGAGGGTAACCGCAAGATGTATTCATAGTGACCAGTAGACATCTGCGAACGCCTTCACTAGCTTTATTCGGCCATTATGAATGAATCTGAACTACTTCTTTCCTCTCTACTACCCTGGGCACGATTTTTTGGGCATTTTTAGCAAATTTCCAAGAATTTCCAGCCTCAACGGAAATTTCTGAAATTTTCTCGAAAATTTCCTTCGGAAATTTCCGCCCATGCCCAAAGGGCAAACCCTGGTTCTGACTCTCTCAATGATGCGGCCTAGACTAGCTGGGAGCCCGCTGGGACCGACCACAATCCCAAACACAAATCGGGAACTCTCGAAATTCCCAATCCCAGTTTCGAGTGATATGACGTAAGGCTTTTCATTTTCTCTCACCAGCATGATCTTATAGAACGCTGCCCATGCATCGCCAATGATGGTAGTACGCCCATCCAAACAATCGCAATACAGCAATAGGTAACCAAAGCGAAGGCCGATTCGATGATGCCGATGGTAGCCTCGAATTGATATCTCGCCACGACAAGCCTAGGCTTTCTAGCTCCCCCTGGGAGGAGAAATACTCGTGCTCGGGGCAAACTTGCTCGCTCATGGATCGCACCAGGACTCTCAGGAAATAAAAATTTGGCATCGACGTATGCCTTCACCAGCTCGCGGTAAGTCTCTTTTAGATCCTGTTAAAGCCGGGCATACATTCGGGATGCATACGCTCTCCGAGAGCGGCTCTCGGAGAAAATCACCAGAACACTCGATCTTGGGAACGAGTATCTCACAAACATACTGTTGCTCTGGTAAATCTCGCTGTTAGCTTCTGCTCACAGCCGTACTCTCGCTTGATGGGCACCAGAGGTACTCCGAACAATAGTCCA
>NW_003208797.1:0-972 GCF_000006405.1 Perkinsus marinus ATCC 50983
AGTATGGCTCCTACTGCAAGGGCAACGGTGTCTGCTTCGGTCTCTACCATAAGGATGATGGTTACTGCTTCCAGCCGACCGAACAGGACACCTGTGATGACTACATGTTGGAGCCGGTGGCTTGTCCCGAGCCCACACCCACCTGTCAGGACGTCTGCAATGATATGTCTCAGTGCCGCGATTCCAAGTGGGGATCGTATTGCAAGACTTGGCAGAATCCGGCGGTTTGTTTCGGTATCATCAAGAAGGATGATGGTTCTCTTTGCTTTGCCCCCACTGATAGTGACTGCGAAGGTGAACCCTACTATTGTTAGCCTAGTTTAGGTATTCCTTAGCATCAACTATGTTGGTCGAATGTTCTTTTCTGAGTAATCGTGCAATCACATCTAGGTGAGTGGTCCAATCATTAATATCCTGTTGTGTTTTGTTGGAAATCCGGATTGTTTCTGGTAGAGTAAACGGAGTTCAAGAGACACTGTGCGACTCATTCGTTCCCAGAACTCGCACTGTGGCTCGTGAGGACAAGGGTAACTATTCGCCGAATCACATTGTCCGTCATTGATTTTGATACCACTATTGTTACCGCAGTGGTCACAGATGCCAGAGGGGATTTGCCTATCTTTTACGTATCCACTACAACGCAGAGTAGATGAGCTAGGGATGATTGATTCGACATACATCAGCAGAACACCTGAATCTTACTCAGTAAGACTTACTGTATCAATGGTATGATGGGCCAATATACTGTATAATATACAGTGTATATTATATACAGGGCAATTATCACGCATTATTGTAGATCTGGTGCGCTGACTCAATCAACTCGCCAGAAGCGATGGGTCATATATGGGCTTTGCGAGGAGGGCTGTTACTAATGTTGGCTGTTGGGGATCCTTCAAGGTTGGGTTGCACCATCGCCGTCTCAACCCGATTGATGTCGGTTTCGATGTCACATTCGAGCGTACATTCTCG
>NW_003201509.1:0-1482 GCF_000006405.1 Perkinsus marinus ATCC 50983
TTCGGCTACTTCTTCCCCAAGCTCGTCTACGTCTACCGAAGCTGCTCATGCTGTCCGTACATCTTCGGTGACTCCGACTCCCCGTACATGTCGGACCTTGCGATCGTCGGCTCTCACCGATCTCTACATAGACGTCGATACTGCTCGCACATCGTCCCTTGTGGACGAACCTACCGCGGACATTCTTGAGAACCGCCTCCCTCAGTGAGGGACCCTCACCGACCCCGTGAATCCGTTGACGTTATCTTCGACACTGCCAACACTGCTGGTGGTCTACGAGCGTTGTCTCGACTGTCGTTAGACTTACCTGTCACTACATCCGCTGGTAACACCTACATCTTACTCTGGCAACCATATGTCACCAATACCCCTCTAGTTGGTCATTCCGATGGTTTCGGGTAGACGGATGGTAAAGTCGATGTCTCTGATGTCGCTACTCTTCAAGAGGAACTTACCGACCTTTATCACCGACAGAGTCATGATGGTATTTATGCCACTGGTCAACGACTGTACAACTACTACTGGCCGAATAAGATGACGACTGTTACTCAAACTGTCCGACGGTGTGACCTATGTGAGTCCAACAAGACTCACCCTCATGACCGACAGCTCAAGGAGCTTCCTGTTACTCCTTCGTTGCCGGACCATTACTTCGACCATGTGAGTATTGACGCTACCGGTCCGTTCTACGAACATCAGTCCTACATCACCGCGCTGATTGATAGACTGTCATGCTTTTGTCTTCTTCTCGGAAATCAAAAATGTCCTACCAGCGAGGTTGCTGTCGCGCTTGCCCAACAGATTAGGTTATCCTACGGGGTGCAGCCTCGACATATTCTCTCGGGCAACCATGCTACTCATACACGAGCTTCTGACCTACTTCTGAAGTTCACTACCTCTCCTTCCGGTCTCAACAAGTTCACCACTTCTTGGTCCTTTACTCCGCCTTACTCATCGCAATCCAACGGTCAAGTCGAACGTCTTTTTCGTGATGTTACCTTCCTCGTCAAGGTCAACATGCAACGGTTCAACTATACTTGGGATACCCTAACTGCTGCTACTTGGCATTTCTTAGTACAAGAAGTTGCTTCTCAGCTGAACTCTCGCCCACGTCGTCCAAGTGGCTACTCACCTTATGCCTTACTTTTCCAATATGGTCCTCAAGATCCTGTGACTGGCGATATGTTACTTCAGAACTCTCAAGAGGTTACCCTCAAGTGGCGAGAACATCGAGAACATCAACTGCAGCGTTCTACCCTGAGTCTCCGTAGTTCTTCCACACCTACAACATTACGAGAGGGTGATTCGGTCTGGGTTCGTGTACCTCCCCAAGACGATCGTAAGCGTCTTCCACAGTATAATGGTCCCCTTGTGTTGAAGAAGCGACTTGGTCCTAACCGTTGGCTCCTCTCTGACGATTCTATCCAATCCACTAGGAACTTAAAGATCCGTCACTTCGTGGATCCTCTAACTGATTCTGAT
>NW_003205000.1:0-1172 GCF_000006405.1 Perkinsus marinus ATCC 50983
ACATGCAGATAGCGAATGGAGAGGCGTTAAGAAATGCTTATGGTGAAGCTTTGAATCTTGGGGAAGTGATACACTCCTGTGCGAATGTCTATCGATTAGGGCTTTTTCTGGTAGCGTCCAGAATCCCCTAAGGTGATGATAAGAGCAGATGATAGCGCGAGAACGATCGAAAGTGCTCAAGCGTTAACGATGGGCATGTTCCCCAGCGCTGACGGTACTATTTGTAGGGAAATTCATGGCGCCGGTCGCCTTGAATATCCGTTTGGTGTATCTCCCAGCTGAATTTGAATTCACTTTGCTATTCAGGTGATAATTCTACGTTTGAAATTGTCGTACCGGACCGGGCTGTAGATGCTATGGAACCGAATGCGGACGTAGGTTGCTTCTGATGGCGTTATGAAGCATTGTAATTTTGTGGCGCGGTGACGGAATTCCTCGAGCAGTCTTTCTTAGATCTGTCCAGCACTCACAGCAGCGGAAGAGGTCTTTCTGAATTCGCCGAAAGCTGGAGAGCATGTGAGAAATTCAGAAAAAATGCGGGAAAAAATTGGAAAAATTACTGGGCGCGGTGACGCTTGGACGAACAGCGACCCAGCTAATCTTGATGAGATATATGGAGGGATGCTGGTGATATGAGTTTGGCGTTGAGGAAATGCAAGATTGCAAGATTCTCAGGATTGTCTGATGAGTCATGCTTGCTCCACAGTACCAAGTGAACCGAAAGAGCTGCCTACCGGGTTGGAGGTTGGCGGTGATTTATGGAAGCATATAGTGGAAGAAGCGACGTGAGCCGGGTTCGAACCCGGGACCTTTGGATTAAGCTTGTAGGTTCTGGTCGATCGGTCGATACCAAGTTTCCCTGGACTTACTTCGATATTCGATTGGACCATTAATACGAGTGAGCAGCTATTTGTAGTGTGTCTGGTGTGGTTTTATTCCGGTCGACCTCTATAGTAGTGGGAAATACTCACTCCTGTTCGGCTTAGGACATCTTCGATGATCTGACAACGCCGGCTCGCAGCTTCTCTCTCTATTCCGGCCATGATACGGGTCCGATGGCCGAGGTGCTTGCTGCATTGGGACTGCGATGTAATGGGAAATTTATTCCGTTTATGTGATTTTCTCTCCCCTGGTTTTGGGCATCACCTCTCACGATCGTATCATCTGCACAG
>NW_003203663.1:0-5299 GCF_000006405.1 Perkinsus marinus ATCC 50983
TATGACACTGCCCGGGATTAGAACCCCGGCTTCGAGCACATGAAAGTATCACCTTAACCAGTTCAACTATGAGGTCATACGATACAAAACGGTGAATGGAGGTATAGCGCATGTGGTACATGCAGCCACACGGTGTGAAGTTCACACTGTGAACTACGCATTCCTTAATTCAATTAATTGTTCATAAAAACAATAAATGCCCTTCGTCGATCCTCTTGAGGGATTGTCCGATAACGACACCCGATCACGCTACCGGTTATCAAAGGAAGCTCTAGAAGGAAGCTCTAGCGCTGAGCTTCCTCTTAGAACTTCTGAGTTAGAAACCCAGAGTTAGTTGATTCCGAGTGAACATATTGAAAAGTTTGAAGTACGGATGTGTACAAGTGCGACAGAAGATCTTCTTCCGAAATTTTATCATTGCTGTAACGCAACGGGAAATGTGCATGCATTCGGGGCGAATCTACCAGGTTCAACCCTCGTACAGTAACGTTTTCTTCCTTTCTTGAAATTGTCACTTTCGGTTGTGGGGCGTAGCGACTATAATCTTCGTCTTGTCAAAAATGTCTGATTCAAACTCTGATTCCCTGATTCTCGAAAATACTCAGATTCAATGGAATCACCCGAAAAATCAGCCTCATGAGCAAGGCATATTGAGTAAGAGTATTAATCAGCCAAAAAATCAACTTTAGATTCTCGAATCAGCTCAGAGATCCACATGTCCTCGCGATGATCCTGATTTTTCGCTCCAGAGTAAAAAATCAGTGAATCAGGGGTTATTACTCACCATCTGATTTTTTCATCTGAGTAAATACTCTGACTCACCTGTTGCATCAGGATCCGCATACGGCCCCTGGTCCATGAGGTGCGTCGGGCTCAGTTCGTAGTTCCGGGCGCTTTTGCTCGCTTATGTTCATCCTCCTTTACATTGTCCTCCTGGCTCTTGTTGTGGGAGAAACGCCTGTGGAGGTCAATTTCCTAGGCATTTCCTTTCCCATACCCAAGATTGGTGATTACAAGTGCCAGCACACCTCAGTGCTAGGGACGCATAACTACACTAGCATTGAGCGTCCTGAAGGATTTCGAGGGTATTACTTCTATACTCCCCCAACACAAGTTCGTGCTCTCGTTCTCAATCTGCATCACCTCAGCGGGGACTGTGAACAGTTCCGTCGACAGAGTTGCATCGTCACTGGTGCGGACAAGAATGGTTGGTTGGTTGTGACTCCGTGCGGCCTCCCGGGGCTTTTCGGGCTCAACTCATGGAACGCTGGTACTTGCTGTCAGCCCAATCAGAAAGTAGATGACTATGCCTTCATGGAGGATATCATTGCTCGTCTCCGCCCTTCGGTCGACATCCCGGTCTATGCAGCTGGCTACAGCAACGGTGCTATGCTCGCTGAGGCGTTGATGTGTAGGAACATTGTCACGAGAGCAGTTTCAGTGAGTGGAGTGATCACGGGTGGGGAAAAGGCGCTTGAGGCATGCAGGTCGTCGTATAAACGGTCCGATAATGCACGCATGGGGCACGTGCATGGTACATCCGACTTGGCCGTTCCCTATTATCGAGGACTTACCTCATATCTGTTCGACTTTCCCTCCATCCCTGATAATATGAATACGTGGGCGGCTAATCTGGGCTGCCATGGTACTAAGCAGACATCTCACGGGCCATTCGACTTCATCGAATGGAGTGACTGTGAAAATGGTGGTAATGTCACACTGGTCCGCAATAACATTGGCCACGGAGGCCATCTTTGGTGGGAGCTAGACGATTTTAGCACTTCCAACTTTGCCATAGGCATGCTCGAAGATTGACCGCATGGTCAAGCTCCATCCGAAGAATGGCTATCATCCTCAACTTCTTTGGACCAATCTTACTATCATTTCTTTCGCGAATGATCATGCTAAACACATAGTCTTATGACATATTATAGATTTACATCGCTTTCCCTATTTCATCCGATTAGACTTGAATTTCAGAGTTCTAAACGAGGTCGTTCATGCGGTAGGTTCGGCTCTTTGGGACGGCCTTATGTGGTTCAGTGAAATTTCCGTTAATCTGCATGTATATCGTCGAGTACTACACTAGGACTCGCCTTGTTCCCCGCAAACGATTTGTAGCTGCATGGAATTCTCAGAAAAACTTAATTCGTTTCCCATAATCGACAAGAACTTGCAGTGGATAGGAGTGAGCAGTGCTAGATACTACAATGGCTAGACAATAGCACCACCAAAGACACCAAGAGACTTCAGAGATCACCGGGATTACAAATCCGTCTGAGGACGAAATGTGGCCGACTATACTTATCAGCATACGTCACAATTGACGCAATCAAAATTCCACAGATAATTAGCAACGTAGAATTGCTTCATATTATGTTCAGTACTGTCGTTCTATGAGGGCTTTCTAAAATGCATACTATGTTCTACATTGCTTCGTCTGCCTTTTTCAACTAGACTTACATTCCCATATATACAAAATGGAATCACTCGTACAGTAGAATTGGATTTCTCGGACCACCTTATATGGTTCAGCGGAGTGCGTTAATCTGCATGCACAGATACGATTCGTCTTCTTCCCCGTTTACACTCCATGGCTACATGAAGTTATCAAAAGAACCCAACCCTCTTTCCATAATCGACGAGCACTTGCAAAGGATAGGATGACGCAGTACCAGATACTACAATGGCTAGACTGGCTAGCACTACTAATAATACTACGACACCAAGAGACTGTTTCAGAGATCACCGGGATTATAGTCCCGTCTGACGACGAAGTTTGGCCGACCAGACGCATCGACATGCGTCACGATCGACACAATCAAAAATCCACAACTAATTAGCAATGTAATATTGCACTATAATATGTTCAGAACTGTCGCCCTATGAGGGCTTTTCATAATGAAAGTTGAGAACGTCACGTCAAACGGTGACAACAGATTGGTCGAGATTCTCAGGGACTGCATGATAGTCAGGCGCGTTCTTCCAATAATCGTCCTCAAAATATGTAGCCGCCGTCCAACCTGTTGACGCATCTGAAGATCACACATGCAAATTATCCTCAATCATCTGTGTCTCACCCCCTATCGTGAAGGGCGCGTTTGGGACGATTTTGCCCGCGATATCTTTGCTCGGCTCAACCCAACTGCAGTCCGAATCAATTTTGAGGTTGCCGAACTTGATCCGCATGAAACCGTTTTCGCCCCAGAAGGTACCCCAAGAGTTCCGCATGATCCAGTATCTGTGACAACGATATGGTCATAGTTGCAGATTCTGCTCAACATACTCGTCGTTCGTCCCTTCCTCGCGACCCCAACCGACAAGACCGACCTCGTGATTGATCTTTGGTTCAGCCTTGTTCTGATAGAACACCCCACCAGTGTAACTAGATCACAAGCGAAAATCGCACCCGACGGAATCACTCAGAGACTCGTCACTCGTCCATTTGCTTCGTGGCATCAACACCACAACTAACAGGACCTCTTTTCCATATCTCACGCTTGATCTGATCAGTGCCGTTCAATAGCCTCGCATAATCCGTGGCGAACCTACGCGCTACTCTATGCTAACGTAGATGATTCGAAGTAAGATCACCAGGTTCGGTAGTGTCGGGTTGGACGGCATTTACCGCCCTCAGCGCATTCCAGGCACCTAGCCTGGGCCGGGCACCACTCGCTGAAATCTTTATAGTTCTTAGCAGCGTAATTATGACAAGTATCATGCACCTGATAAATGCAACGTCCGGCTTCCAGCACCTTGGAAGGATGCTACCCACCGCTCCAAAACCGAAGAAGAAATCGTAAACGCCGATCTTCTCACCACCATAGCAGTCTCCGCCACCACGACAGTTGATGACCTATAATGAACGTGATCACGATAGGCCCCCACGGGTGGACCCACCTGCTGTGGTGAAATAGCTTTATTCGGCCAGCGAGCCCCCGCTCCGATGGACAAGCGGTCGGCAAAGGCAGAGGTCACTGAGAGAAGCCTCCATTAGGGGAGCCCGGCGGCAAGTCAAGGAGGTACCAGCGAACGCCCAACAGCCACCACAGTATTCAGGATTATGCTGGTTACGGTTGAAAGTGATGTAGTTCTTGCCGTTCACATTACGCCAATCCCAAGATTCTGCAAGCAGGACCGTGAAATAACGATCAGGCTATTGCTACACACCTGGGAGCTTCTCCCCGTCATCCGGGATTTGTTTTCCAGCGACTCGAGGAACCTAGAGGACGGGTCATGCAGTCGTCAATGAAGGGCGGCTAGCTTACACATAGATAACACTTCCCATTGTCCTCAGAACGGGCGTCGTAAGTCTGAGGTGATACTACTAATCAAACAGATGATTTCATGCTACTTTATAATAACCCGGGTCGCACTGACATGTGGGGTCCATACTGCACACCATTGAGTAGGTTGAACCTACACCAACTCATGACAGCGGACACCGCTGGAGCGAACAACCCGACATCTATTCTCGATGAGCGGGACCTTGTAGCCACCAGCGCGGTTGGAGCTGCCAGCATAATAATCCTGATCAATAATTATAACAAAGGCGCACGGCCAGGGGATGCTACATCTCCAAAAGTTTGATAGCGTACCATGTCCTGTGGTTTCGGGTCCTTAACGACTTGTTGCTCTTGCGCCTTTCCAGCTATGGGAGTAGGACCGTTTACCTGACAACGTGTTGCCTTAAATTGACCCTTCATGCGACCCTCACAGTGTTGATGGAGTCCACATATTCTTGCTTTCCTATCGGTGCCGTAGCGGGAGGGACATACCTGAGGAGCAAGATGGGTCATCATGACTATGCGAACCATGAGCTCCTCGCTACTTAGTATCAGGGTACAGTGACCAGTCCTTCCAAGCAGCCGGGCTGTTCAGAACAGCACATCACCACAAGACTAATGAACATTCACTCACTTCACCGTCGCCCAGACACATCCACTGTTCTCTATGAGGCCAGTCGGGGAGCGCTGTAACTTAGCCCAACCATGATCACCCCACGCCGAACCTACAACACAGTCACGATGAGTATGCACACAAAGCTGAGCTCACCATAAGAGAACCGGGCGACCCAGTATGGAGTACCTAAGGAAGCAGTTATATACTGTGGAAGGAGTATCGTCTACCATCAGCTTCCTGTCCCCATCCAGCGATTTCCACAGCGTGGTTAACCTCTGCATCTTGGGTTAAATAATCAAAGTCCCAGATGTGCCCAGATTGATAACTGACAGGCCAATTCTGACCTTCACACTACGTCAATACGTTGCTCACTTAGCACGAAATGTTTCATCAGCAT
>NW_003203663.1:5399-12887 GCF_000006405.1 Perkinsus marinus ATCC 50983
TCTGGGATTCGAGCCTCTCCGATCTCGCCTGGCGCTCTTCTCCAACTCCAACTGTGCTCGCTTCTGCCGAGCCTCCCGACGGACCTAATCAAGTTCTTACGATTCGCACTTCTACTCCTTTCCCCTTACTTCTTTGCATATGTCGTTGAAGATATCATAGGGCTGGCTCGAGTTCCGACTGCCGATAAGATCAATGTAAGCCTCACGATCCTTAATATCCTTATGGAGATCGAACCATGACACACCATCTGCACCAAAAGATTCCCCCTCAGTCAACATGAGAACCTCACTGTGTATTTGCTCCATGTAGTCGTGGACCAGCATCTCCCTGAACTTATCCCTATGCTTGCGTTCAGCCCGACGCTTTGCCTTCTCCCTCTCGACCTACAGTCGTGTTTGACTCCAGTGTCAGCTGATCGAACTAACAACAATTACCTTGAACTTCTCATCGGCCTCCTTGATCCATCGCTCCCAGACGGCCAGTCTATCCAGCGGCTCTACACTGCGGAACTCCTCCGGAAATTTCTCAGCCATGAAGTGGCAGACATCATTCCACCTGATCGGGAAATACCGACAGCGACGGGTGAGAAGTCTTACTTGGTTAGTCTATTGACCTGAGGATGCTTAGAGTACACGAGGAAGAGCTTGTCCATCTTCCGAATTCTATCACGTCTGCTGATGTCTCGCATCTTATTCTCGTTCTCGTCCATGAAGTCTTGGAATATATGATCGAGATCCTAAAATGAAATTCCAACGGCGACTCTTGGGATTGAGCCTATTTGCGCGGCACCAAGGTCTAAGAGAATTCACGAGGTATCGGATCGAAAGTACCACAATGTCAGACTGGGGACACATCCGAGGCAATCCCGTCTAGTACATCTTCATGAGCAAACTTCCAGAAGTCCTTCTTGCGCCAAGCATAGGCCAGATCTCGGAACGTGACGTTCTCGAAAGTAAGAGCTGATCGAGAAGGACGAGGCTCACTCGTATTCAAGCCCTATTTCAAAGTCCTCTCTACATAGACTCCCACGGACATGTCCGATCTAGATGCGAATATTATATATTATTACGACTGCCATCTTCCATCAAAGCAGCTGACGAGTCCTCCTCTGGTTTCTTCGCCACATCAATGATAGAAGGGACTTCGGTGTTCACGACTTCGGCCTCCTTCTTCTGAGCCTCCGCCTCTTCCTCCTTCTGTGCGTTCAGCCACTGCTCCAATTGCTCCTAATCCATATACCGTTGATGCCTTCAGAGAGACGCCAATCTTCCTTACTCTGAACTCTTTCTTCGCGGCCATTTCTCGATGACGACCCTCAGTCTGTTCAAACTTAACGCGTCGGCTCTGATACTCGGAAAGGAACTGCTTTCGCTGACCTGAAAGACAGCTCTCACTTCAGCATAAATGATACCGAGCTCAATACCGTTGTTTCTGCACAGTCCAAAGCGCCAATCGTCTTTAATGATTTTCTCAACTTCGTGCCACTTCATCCTGATAGTCAGATTGATCCGTTGCGTATGGCGAACATTTCCGCCCTACTTGGAGGAAATCTCATATTCCTCTAGCATTCTGTTGAAGGCCTCCTTCCGTTCCTGCTCGGACATATCCGAGGCAGAATTAGCATTCTTGTCGGACATCCAAGGTTCAAGAAGTGACGGTGCAACTGGCCCTACTTCTCGGAGGGAATAGGGCGTCGAACTAGACGCTGAATAGAAGATACCCGGAACGGTTGGACACCTTTTCTCTACCAACCCCTCATCCCCAACCCCCCAGAGACCGCGAACGTAGGTTCCAAAATTCTGATACTAGTGAGGTCAGATTTGTGAGCAATTCGACGAGCTCTTCAAGGCTGAATATATGTATGGTTGATCAGCTTAGAACTCAACAGAAGACCAGTAAATGAAGGACGAGGTAAAATGAATCATGAATGCCCATCAGCCCTAACAGAGTGTAGGTTGACCCTACACATGTCACTACAAGAGGCTCAGTCTATATCTGCCTGTTGCAAGGCACATGGCGACATCGTTGCTCTCCACCACAAACTTTGAGGGGATCATGACTCGCCGTGCGCGCACAGGGAATTCAAAAACCACTCCCAACTGAAGCCATTGGAAGTTTCAAGTGGATCAGTTGTGTGTATGAAACGGCTGAGATTGATGGCGAGCGGGAATCTCTGATGACGAAATATGCATAGTTTGGTGCTTATCAGCAAAGAAATCCCATAGACGCCGGGGATGGGAGAGGTATTGACCAAACCTCAAACCTGAAGCCCGGAAGCCGAGGTCTGGGTTGGGCAATACTGACCAGAGGATGAGTCAGCGAACTGATGTGAATAAGCTATCCGAGCATTAGTCACAGAGTCAACTGCCTCATCTCTAGTCCCCCAGTATCAAGGGTAAGAAAAAAAAATCGTACTGCTGGGGTGCTCCACATCCCTACAGCAGTCCTTGGAGTCTGCCAGTTCTATCATTGCAGCACTCACTTACATCAACACAACAGGTTGTTTAGCGCTCGCCTCACGGGTACTCCGCTAGGTCGCACACTTTCCCTCTTATCGGGGATGGTGGTACGATCCCCAGCTGGGGAATTTCTCCGCCAAGAAACCGTACCGTGTTTCTCTCTCATGTACTCATCGCACAGGCAAGGATCTGACGCTCGGAGTGAAAACTTCCTATTGCCGATCGATGCTGGATGCATCTCATAGGATCCTGTATTGATCTGCAGATGAGTCCTATATACTTACCGCGACGGAAGGAACCTATTTCATGGACCCAACGGTTGGATTCCAACCGCAATAAGCGGTTGTGTGGTCCTGTCTCCTCGGCCTTCCTGCGTTCGTTATCCCACCTTACCTCGCACTGCAGGTTTAGGAATGCGAACGGCTATGAGTTTCATCTCAAACCATGAATTTCAAACATTCAGAAGCCTCGATCACTCGTTGCTACTCCATCGCGTTCGCGGAAACGAGAGTTCTGGCAGAGCTCCTCTGCTGCAAAATGCGCAATTATAGATCAAAAATCCGTGCGCGATTTCCGATTGGCTTTGCACGCGCTATAGCTCTTTCACCCTTCCAGGCTTTCACAAGTCAATCACTTATTCGTTCCATTCACCATGCCTTACACCACCGGTTTCAAGTACGAGTCTGAGCTCATCGCCACCGCCAATGCTATCTGCACTGATGGCAAGGGTATCTTGGCCGCCGATGAGTCCACCGGCACCATCAAGAAGCGTTTCGATGGCGCTGGCATCGTCAACACCGAGGAGAACCGTGCTGCCTACAGGTCCCTCCTTTTCACCACTCCTGGTCTCGGTGAGTACATCTCCGGTGCTATTCTCTACGAGGAGACCCTCTTCCAGAAGAACGCCGAGGGTGTTGAGATGGTCGAGCTTTTGAAGAAGCAGAACATCATCCCCGGTATCAAGGTCGATAAGGGACTCACCGTTCTCGCCGGTACCGATGGCGAGACCACCACTATGGGTCTCGATGGTCTTGCTGAGCGTTGCCAGAAGTATTACGCTCAGGGTGCCCGTTTCGCTAAGTGGAGAACCGTCTTGAGGATCGACGAGGCCAAGCACCAGCCTACTCAGCTCTCTATTGAGGAGACTGCCCACAACCTTGCCCGTTATGCCTCCGTCTGCCAGGAGAACGGTCTCGTCCCCATCGTCGAGCCCGAGATCTTGCAGGATGGTGTTCACACTATCGAGACTGACGCTTATGTTACCGAGCGTGTCCTCTCCGCCGTTTTCAAGGCCCTCAATGACCATCACATCCTCCTTGAGGGTTGCTTGCTCAAGCCCAACATGGTCACTGCCGGTGCCGAGTGCCCTGTTCGCCCTACCTCTGAGGAGATCGCCAGGTTGACTGTGCGCACCCTTGCCCGTACTGTCCCCCCGGCCCTCGTTGGCGTGACTTTCCTCTCCGGTGGTCAGTCTGAGGAGATGGCTTCCGTCAACCTCAACGCCATGAATGTCCTCCCTAAGGAGCGTCGCCCTTGGGCCCTCACCTTCTCTTACGGTCGCGCCCTTCAGGCCTCCACTATCAAGACCTGGGCTGGTAAGGCCGAGAACACCGAGGCTGCCCAGGCTGTCTTGCTCGCCCGCGCCAAGGCCAACTCTGAGGCTCAGCTCGGTAAGTACCAGGGTTCTTCCGATGCTACTGCTAACGAGTCTAACTATGTCAAGAACTACGTCTACTAAATTGTGTAAGATGTTTGTTCCTTGATGATAGAGTAAGGTCTTTTGATGGTTGACTTATCTGCGAACTTAGACGCAGTTTTACTCATTCGAGTTCCTTGTTCTATACATTACTGGTTTATTCTTTAACATTCGACGCCTGGAAAGGGCTGTCACAAACCGTGTAGCACGACCAATTGGATCAGATTTGCGTTATTGGGAGTTGGGAGAGAAAACAACACGAGGAGAAAATAGACATCTGTTTCATCGCTGGAAGGTGCTGTTGACGGGATATTTCGTTCGTCTTGAATCTTGAACTGTGAGTCATCATCCTTCGTAATGATCTATCGTGGCTGGAACCTCTCATACCAATCGTCGTTGAACGCCTCACAAACGCTAGCCGCGACACCACATTTCTCGGTCATCGTACCGCTCCTCTTTGAAGGTTTCGGGAATAATAATAGTGAAGCTTCATTTTTGTCCGCATTTGATATACCATTCCTCGTTGAATGTACTCCTATTGGAAGGAACCACCTGTGTTGAACATTGGCTTAATCGGGAGCTTCCCCCTCGTGTTCTCTTGATTTAGCGCTGATGCGTGTCCCTGATAGATGCGTGTGATAGTGATGGTCCCAGTCTCGTAGAGCTGTAGTAGGCCCCCCGGATCCCCCCGGTACCGAGCAGCGCAGCCTTGGCGATTCCCTGAAGTAGGCTAATCACTGAGGTAGTTGCAGAGATCGGGAAGTAGTGGTCGAAGTCTCCTAGAGTTGGCCCGCCAGGTGACGGCTCAGAGCCTCCCTGTGCAGGGCCAAGCTCCCAGCCAGACTGAGGGAGTCGGCACCTTTTTGTAAGTCTGAGAGTGTGGTCGAGGTTGTTATGTCAAGGGTCCGCTTGTACCGAGTACAATGTACTCGGGGTGGATGCTGGACGGAGCAGTTCCTGAACCACCTATTTCTGAAGTCATGCTGAGCACGGTGTATGCAGGGTGGAGACCAATGTCGTTAGGCTCGTGTGTGTCAGCTTCAAGCCCGATGCCGTCGCCGGCTTGGTCAGACTGGCATCGTTAGATTGTGGTAGTCCCAAGTTCGAAAGTATAAACATTTTCAATCACTGTGACGAGTTCATTCATTGTGACGATGTTCACCTTTCCTGGACTAACCAGAAAACTCAACGCACAGCTCACTATCGAGATATCGTTATCATATCGCTCCAACCCTGAGTAAGCTGGCAACGGCGCTGGACTTCAGACTCACCAAGCACGAGCTCAAAATACCACCTTCCGAGCTGAATCCGACTTCAACGCCGTGCTACCCCTCCAATACTTGTTGACCGCAAGAATTCTCATTTCACAGACGGATCTCAGATGGCATCACACGCTGCGAGAATGAGCGTGGAAGAACGAGCACTGACTAAGCTCTGTGTGTCTCCTGCCTTGATGTATATGCGTATGTTCGCCTTCCCAACTAGGATACGCAACAATACTCTTACGTACACAAGCATATATCAACTATAGCATTTACAGGCAAACCTGAGTTATCATACTTCCAAGCATAACGAACGCCTTCAAAGAACAACCACATATCTCCTGCAGTGAGGCTGATGAAGTGACGATGGAGCAAGAGGGCACGGTCTCTAAGGGGAGGAGTGTGACCGTGGGATATCAATCGTAGATTCGAAGACAACCGCAATACAACTGCCACTTGACGGGTGAGGACCACCACTATCTCCCCCGGGCAGATATACAACATAGAGAAAGCAATTTACAGTGACCGCCTCATCTATCTCTACTAAGCGGTAGTAAGGATTGTAAACGAAGAGAGGTTACTCATGAAAAAAGGTTCAAAGGTACAGATGAGAGATCAGTCAACGGGCAGCTCAAAGAATGACATCAGCCATGACTGACAGCAAACAATCAGCTGTATCCTTGTCTCATTGTAAGCCATCGTCAATAGGCAGGCACGTCCACATACTCATCCCGGGACGGCTGAGCGGAGGCAGAGCAGCCAGAGGTTCACCACCAACGACACAGAAGCAAAGACCACAACATGAGATACAACGCAATGTACCTAAGAGTCAGTTGTTTCATCAAGGGCATCGCTAATGCGAGGTCATCAGGGCTCGAACGAACTTACAGTGTAATATTATTGATAGGGATTTGTGTGACTACTTCCTGTGAGCAGATGAGCAGTAGCAGTAGCGAGGCGAACAGTATTCCTTCCGAGTGGCACACTTGTTGGATGTACCCCTCGAGGCCGAGCCAGGCAGGTTCAACGAAAGACGATAGCAATGACAGTATTCTCTTCCTCACACAGTTAGTTAACGGTTGTTCGATATGCTAGAGTTGTTCGTAAACGGTAATTTGCATTGGCTCGAGGGACATGGAAAATGTAATTGAGAGGAGACCGAGCCCGTTATTAACCGTGGGCTGTCAGCTTAGCTGTCGCTATGCTGATCCCACCACAGGGACGGACTCATGCGTCCCCAGACGCTTTGCGGCTACTTCTGGCCCACACAGATGGGGATGGCACTGGTGATACCTAACATCGTTTGTATGCCTTCATCTCAACTGGCCATGAGATTCACCCCAATGGTGCTGTGAAAATGCCCCGTAGTAAACCAAGGCGCCTCCTCGGGACTAGATGCCCTAGTAAGAGCTTCTCGGCTACCTGGTAACGCAATGATAAACGGATTGATTGCAGTCGCAGGTATACAAACAAAGCGGAGGCAATACTCAACGATATACCCACCGTGATCTCTTCCTTGCTTGGGCGTTACACCCACACTCGAATGATCTACCCCAAGAACGCGATCACTTTCAACCATCTGAGTCTCGTCCAGGGACGGGCTAGGATGATCCTAAAGTCACGATAACATATATAACAACACAAGCCCCATATACATGTCACGAAGCTCAAGACCAGAAGGCCTCGATTGCCTTCAACAACCGCTTACTATGGTAAATCGTCAATCAGCAGCAGCATGAGATTACGTTACGCAGACAGGCAGCAATAAGATTTGATCATAAATATAATTTCCGATCTGTCTAATAGTGCGATAATATATCAGTTTACTATAGTGTTATGGTGATTATGACAGTGTTGGGGGATATCACAGCCCCTACTGGATACACTTCTTGGCACTATCGACAACCATTCTATACCTTCTTGCAACGCTTCTCGGCCATCACGAGGACCTTGTCCCACTTCTGTTTGTTACGGCTGTCGGGTAAGCGCTGGTAGTTCCTGATCACTCACTGATTCCCGCAAATCGCAACGATCCCCACTAACCCACCTAACTAACGCTCCATATATCTG
>NW_003203663.1:12987-17070 GCF_000006405.1 Perkinsus marinus ATCC 50983
AGCTTGTTCAGCATCTTCGACTTGTACTTTTCTACGTATGAGCCATCATCGTACCACGGCGCATGAGAAATACACTTCTTCACGACACCCAGACCGTTCGGATCACCTAAAGGCAGGTATTACAACACGGACTGAGACGGAAATCGCCCTCACCAGCGAGAGCCTCAAGATTTCTGTAAATGTCGTCGAAAATGAAACCAAAATCAGCCATAGGCAAGTGGCTATACTCCTTGCCTGGACCATCAGGCGTGCATTTGGTGATGGTTTGTTGTAAAACCTGAGTTTCGAGGTCCATCAGCCATCACAAACACGAAGTGTGCTTACGTGAGTTGCATGAACATCGAGTGCCATCTTGTTAACGTTGCCATGTAGCGTCTCCGCTAGCAGAGCGTGCTCCTGCGGTGTTTGCATACAAGCTATCAATGCCTGTAACAGCATTAATCCAGCGGAACGGTCGACGAGATAAATGACGACCAACCTGGAGAGAATGCGTTCCACGACGGTCTTGTGATATGTAGACTATATTCTCCAGGACCTGCAAAAAATTTTCAACACCGAAGATGATTTCGGCAGTATTCTCTTACATTGCGGAGCAGAGCGATCCTCTGACTCGCTGAAGAGACTTGGAAAAGTTGCTGGCACATGTAGTTAGCATACGTGTCGCACATTATACGAGATAATACCTGAAAAAGGCAAAAATAAGGTAGAACCGAGTAGGCCTGGGAACTCCATGGACGATATATGAAATTCGATGCTTGGCTACCACAACCACAACTACCCAGATGCGAAAACAACGGTAACGAACCGTTAAGCACACGATATTGAACAATACTGAGTTGATAATGCGACTAGCAGATTACGGCTCGAAAATCCGAAGATGGATGAGAGTAGGAGTATTCTCACCGGCTGTATCTCATGGATGATAGCATCAATGAGCTTCTCCAACTCGTCATGGGCCCCTCCATCCGCAGCACTCGCCGAAGTATCCGAGATCAACTTCTGTAGGACACGACTGCCACTACGGTCCATAGCCATCTCGAGAATCTTGTCCTGTATCTGACAGAAATAACATTAAAAAATAACACTTCACAGAAGCCTACCTCCTCCAACGTGACACTAGGTGAGTTATGATTGTGGCCGCCACGGCCTTTCAGTTTCCCAGCGCCAACATCAGCACCAAACGTCCCACTGCACGGCGTTGTCGATGTTCTCTGAGATGCTGCGTCGCTACCAGCATACCCTGTGTTGGACGAGCCATGCCGAAGAGGTATTGAAGGCCACAAGTTCGATCCACTGACAGCACAGGAGTTCACAATGACTTACTTGAGTACTATCTCACCTGCTACGATGACCTGCTTGCGGGGTTGAAACTCCATCCGGGAACATCTGGTTGTACATCCTGCCACTACTGCTCGCCGGAGGCCTCGAACGATACGACGGATGAGTATGAGACCCACTGGGAAAAATATCTAACACGACAAATGAGCACTCGATCAGATGAGCTCAGCTCACTGCCGCACCTCGAGGCGTTCCCGACGCTGCATCATTCTGCATCATCACACGGCTCGATGCAGACAATGCCATCCTGCTGAGCTGAGGCGTCGAGTACCCCCCTCCGGCGGACTGGCAGGTGGTATTGTTCGCCGCCAGAGGTGAGGACATCGACGACATCACCGGACTACTTGCAATGTGACGAAACATACAGGAGCTGACCGGCCATACAATGGTAAAAGGGGACTCGCGACAGATTCAAACCGACCTGTCATAACTAGTGAGTCCGCCATCATGCAAATTGGATGCATCCGCCGCCGCCGGTGACATTGGTGACGAGAGAACTCCACGCAAGTAGTAATATCCATCATCTTGCGAACGGGGATGGTCTTGCTGGTGGAGCTGGGAACCCTCGAATGCGCGATAAGGCGAAGTGGACGACGACACTGCATCGAAACCCGAAAACGGGGACCGTACGTCCGGTGGTGGAGCCGTGGCCGCCTACAAGACTCCGAATGGCGAGGATGATATCACTCCTGTTCTGATAGCTTACCATAGGGTGTCCACAACCAGAGGCAGTCCAGCTGGTGGGAGGCGTACCAGGCGTCCAACATCCAGGATCAACGACACTCGCTGATGGGGTGTGCGAGGGCACGACAGATCCTTGCAGAGACCTACGATATAAAGCCCATTCTCCACGACGAAGATAGTGGCGAGCTTGCCTATCCATAGCATGCCAGTCGCCCGAAGGGGTGTTAGTAGTGCTATAAACACCAGAGTTGGATGGAGCAGTCATAGCAGAACCCGACGACGATGGGAACATCGGACCATCTTGAGAACCACCAACTGGAAAACTAGATCCTCTAGATAGTCCAGCCACGATACCAGGAGGACTGAAAAGACAATGTTACACCTCGACATTATTTCGCACTACGTCAAGCTAGGACGCAGGAACCGTCAAGCCACGCAAAAACAAAACCGAGCGAAGAAAACAACCAAAGGCACTGCTTTGGTTGTTGCGAGAGAACAACCGCTGCTCACTACGCTGTGCTGTCACTATCACGTTGTCCACCATCACTAGCCCTCGTGAGGGAGCCTCCAGCTCCCGGAGTTCGAACTGGGCGATCACTAGCTTTAGGGGTCCAAATCGACGCTTGCAGACCGGACAGATCTGTCGCCTAAACAGAATGTGAATGAAATGCACTACGCACTCGAAAAACCTGATTCTGGAGACATGCACGCGTGAACCAGGATGAAATCCAAGAACAAAACATATCTTACCATTGACGACAGAGGTGACTGTAGACCTGGGGCGCCAAACTGATCTGCAGTGGCTTCCATGGGGGAGTCACTACTGCTGTCAGAACGCTCAGTGCTGGCGAATATCTCACGAATTGAACTGGGAATCTGAGAAAGTCAAATCGATTACAAAAGTCCTCACAAGCAGCCTAGCTCAAATTAGAGAGACGATCACAGTTCAGGAAAGCGAGCAATGATGAAAAACCGGCGGTACATGATGTTGAACGATAAAGGCAAAGACATGGCAAGGTAAATGTCGAAAGAGATGAACTCAACCGAGCCGCAACGATGGACAAATATGAGATGATGAAGCCCCCGAGACGGACCTCAATAGTATGGGACATAGTGGTGTCAATGTTAGCCAAGAGATTGAAGGGGATAGAAGGACGTTTGGCCACTCACGGGAGAGATAAATACACAACTGCAAGGAGACCAACACATGTCAAGGAGGCAACTTCGAGTAGTAACCTCTATCAGAAAGCTGAGCAACGACGACTTATGCAGTGCTCGAAATAAAGAAAATGTCATGGCCTACCGTACCCTCGAAGGACAGAGGCTAACGACACCACAGTATAGAGAACGGCAGGTAAACCCATAGCTGGTAGAACAGCTGTAAACCGTGGGAGTGGGCTAGAATGGGGGCGTTTGGAGCGTTCATGGGAGGCTGTTGCGAACGGCTGATGGCATACAGGGTCTCCAAGGGTCAAGGACAGATCATAGGACCCTTGAACGGTAGGGTATTACTTCCATTACCGAGCCAACAAAGCACGAATTGATGGACAGTTTGTACGGAAACCCTATGCGTGGCGCGGAGAAATAACGTAAGTTTCCAAGATTCTAGCTTTCTTTACGCAAGATACAATTCGGGCGCGCGCTAAAAAACTTGCGCTCTATGCAGCGTTTTTTAGCCTGTGAACTTCTTTTTGCCACCGTCGTCTTTCACTCGTTTGGAAAAGGTGTAATGCTGCCCAACTAACGTTTTGACAGTTTTATAGCATTGCAGAGTTTTCATGTTTTCCCCCTCGACAATATGGCATCGCATGATCAAAGAGTAATTGTTCAGAGTTGTCTAAATGGTTGGAGGGGTTTGAAAGGCTCATTGGCTACTTTACGAGGTTCAAGGTGATAACGATTCGCAGTATGTGCAGCGGCGTTCCAACTAGATAACGAAACACAGTAATAATGAGGAAACAATGAAGTCAACGTATCACCACTCGTCATCATCGTCGTCAGCAACTCCCCAGCCAGACTAAAATCGATTCTCTGTAGAGCATGATCGAACACAATGCCTCT
>NW_003203663.1:17170-20211 GCF_000006405.1 Perkinsus marinus ATCC 50983
CATTCATAATCCTTCAGTCGGGAAGCAGCATCTGCAATCTCCTGAGCACTTGGGACTGGGAGCCTCAACCATTGGGTGAGTGCACGGACGGAGAACACTTGCGCGTTCACAGAAGCATGTAGGGCGAACCAGAGTGAGAACAGGAGGAATATGATCGACGTGCCTGAATAATCACTGACCTTATAGCCTCGCGGTACAAACAACAGCTTGCCACCAAGAGGTACCACGTTCGAACCCCTCTCCCCACCCGTTACTACCAAGCGATATCGCGTAAGCCCAGAACAGAAAGTTCTGCGTCGGTGATGGTATACGTCCTTTGTAGAACATCTCAATGCACCAGATTAACAGGATAACACTCACGGTCTGAACGGGACCACATGCTCCACAAAAACTATTCATTTCCCTATCTCACCGCGTAGTTGTCCATCTTTCCTATAGTAAGGCCGAATAAGTCATGAAGATCCTCTCGGTAAAGGTCAACTTGCCTAACACGCATCTTCTGCTGCTGGTAGAGATTCTTCTGTCGCAGCTCATTGTTGAATTTCCAGTTCTCTCGATTATACGAGAACAGCTCTCCACCGGCCTCCTTCGCGAACTCAGCCATGTGCCAGGATGAAGAGGATCAAGACAAGAGCAAGGCAACTGATAGAGCTCGAATACATTCCCCTCCCAGGATTCGAACCTGTGCGCGTCTAGGCCAACGCCTGCCACATATTTGGCCGATGAGGTTCCCAGATGAATCAGCCAAACCTTTACACCATCCATGCTGAATGAAACTTCCCACCTAATATTATTTCACTATCTTCTCTCTACCAGAGAAAAATTTATGACCTCCTACGAAAAAACGAGTAGACTCGGGGAAAAGGATTACAACCGCAGCTTCTGCATGACCTACCCGCACGGCCCACGTCCTTCTTCAGCTCTCATGGACGGCGCAAAGCCACAAAACGGCGACGCTTCATCTCATGCGCGCACGCCCACAATTAATGTTATTTCTCGCTCGCCATCTAAATGGAAAACGTACCCAAAAAATTTTCCCGAAACGACCTTAGGCTTCTTGCTAGATTGAATGAGAGAAGTAACCCCATTTCAAGACGAGGTGAAGGCATAATATGTTTTCGAGAGGTTTTAAAGTTGATAAATGACTAAATCTTTGACTTTGAAGATTGTGGTACTCCTTCTGACAGAGGCTCCCATCTGGGTGGGCGCACTAGCCCGATCAGGGAAGAAGCTGTTAAGACCTAGTACACCCACAGAGGTGAGCTGGAAGCGCACATAGTCAGCATTGAGAGCCATAGAGAAATGACGCTACGAGGGTTCGAACCGGGGATCTTGAGTGTTTCTAGCCGCTCTCTCTGGTCACTACACCGACGTAGCCGGTGGCCAACGTCGATTGTCGACAGGAATAAGAACAACTTCCAACTTCTTGCAGGCTCCTGCCGACCCATCTGAAGACTCTTTGACCGGGACCGACCTCTCTACTCCCACCGAAAGAAAACAGGTGAAGCCACTCAACTCTTTCTATGATGCTATGGCCCCTTTTCAGCTGGAATTGGGGTATGAAACAGTCCAGAAAGACGATAAAGAGGTTCAGGCTTTGGCAGACGTTACTCTCCGCACAACTATAGAGAGCACCTCAGCAAGCGAGGAGCCTGATTACCGGGCTATTGACGTCCTTCTCAATCCTGACTTGCTGAAACAGGTGGAAAGGGATGATGCGGCTGGAGCCGTGCCTTTCAACAAGGAGGATGACATGAGACACTACGGTAGAGAGCTCATGAAAAAATCACGTGCTCTGAGACTACAAAAGACCAACTGCGAAGCTACCGACTCCATGAGTTACTGGATTGCTCATCCGCACGACGACTCGGGGAGATCAGTGAGCCACTTTGATAAACTATTCAGATTAACTGCAGCACGATCTGACAGATAAAATGGACAGTGTCGCTGAAACTGGAGATGGATGACCCTGAGGATGGCTTCAGGATTAGGGAAGTGTCCAATTCTTTCGGAAAAAATTACGACCCGTAAGATCTAGCACCGTCATGAAGTGTTCCCCTTTATTTAGCTATCGACCATTCTCTGATGATTCACATTTTCTCTCCCACTGATAGTATAGTCGCTTCTCACAATCTCGAAAAAGCGAGTCTTTCCTCAGGAAGCTAGCATTTCAATTCGAGAGGGAAAGATTAAGAACGTTGGAAGAAAAGTCCATTAGGGTGATACTTCGTAGAGGATCAGAGACTGACTTGACAGATGAGGATCTTGAAGACTTATGCAGACAACAAATTAAAAACTACGCTAACTTCGCAGCTCGGCGGGCCAAAGTTCAGCCTCCTTTCTTGGATTCCTATTCGAAACCGGAAGATCTCAAGGGGATCGTTATGTGGCTCCTAGGACACAACTACAGGACAGCTCCGGTTGACTTGCTGTCCAGGTGGAACCCACATGATGACCTGATGCCTAACCATAAGCTAACGGTCATAGGCAGACCTCCGAAACTCCAAGAACTAGAAGAAGATGTCCAGTAGTCTCGACCTGACGCATCGAGCAGCGACACGTGTTGTCTCAATCAGCTTCATATCGATGGCGTCATGAGCTATCTTTTGTAGGTGTATAAGATGTTTAACGCATGTTTATGTTAGAGTGATGGATGTTGAACAGCACGTGTTGAGCTCTCTAGTCCACTGGGTGTAAGGTAGTCCACTCCTTGCAACCGGCCAGAGGTATCTTGTCACTCGCTAGAGAATGGTGTCATACATCGTGGTTCTATAACGGTGGGATGGATGAGGCTCTCATCTTGCCCCTATCTGAGAAGGGAGCTAAGTCTGTCCATAAGGACAAAGCAACGCCCATACTAGGGGGTACCGCTTTCTCCTGGAAGTGGCAGTCGGTGAGGAATGGTCGTCACCGTGGAAGAACACTGAGACTGAAGTTTTGAAGTTCCTACTTCAACACTTCCCTCCAGGGACTGCCCTAGGCTTATCATCCTTCTCACTTTTTCCTCATAAATGAACATATCAACTGACAGGCTTCACTAG
>NW_003203663.1:20311-84868 GCF_000006405.1 Perkinsus marinus ATCC 50983
TGCTGAAGTATGGAATTGTTGCTACTCAATGTTAACTATGTTGATGCAGACAATACAGTCGACGCAAATAACAGTGGGGGAGCAAACTTTGATACACACTCCAGGATGAGAATAGGACCGAGGTATTCACCTGTAGTAAGAGCTGATATGGTATAGCATTCTGTTATCGCAAGTGAAAGATGGCGATTTTGAACAGCAGTCTGAGAGTTGTGTTCCCTACAATCTGAGCCGCGCCGATAACAACGATTGAACTATACTCACTAACTCGACAGTCGTAATAATCATCGAGCACAAGAACCGGTGATGAAAGCGCTATTCCATGAAAAGCATGACGGTAATGAGCCCTATGGACAAGAATAGAGAGAGACCCGTCCATGTACTGCGAACTGATGATGATAGTGCGGCCAGTTTCACGCAGTAGTCGATGTATCTAAGCTTGGGATAGAACGCAGGTGCGAATGAGTATTCACGATGAGCTTATATGCAGTAGTTGATCACAACGGCTGATTGTGAGATGAGGAGGATAGAACCGTTAGAATCTCGAGGAACCAAGAGGAGTTTCCTCCTTGGTTCCTCGAGATTCTCGTTCCACTAGCCTCGCAGGAAACCAAGGAGGAAACTCCTCTTGGGCTCATCCCTGGACCCGACTAACATGCGATCCTCAGTTCGATCCGCTGAACAGTGTTTAACGTTTAGTAAAACACACACTATTCTTTAGCGAATAGTGTTTAGTAAACACACCAGCCAAATCGGCCCGGGTTAGGGTGTCCAAGCCTAGAGAAACGAGAGCAATTACATCCAGGATGATCTCGTGACAAGAACGGCAAAAGCAACCGATACAGCCAAGGACCCATTTAGCGTCTAGAAATAACGTTCCCCAGGGTTTGATAACAATGGTGAAAATTTTCCTAATAAGATGACATTCACACCGGAAGCTGATTGAAAAATGTTCCTAGCCATGTGGAATATTCTAAATGAGTTCCCCTCGGGAGCATTATAGGTTCCTGGATGATTCTCTGGATACAACAACCCACCGATCGCTTGACGCGAGGCCACATTCTGAAGGTGGAACGTATGGGCCTCCAGACAGCTGCTGCACCTCACAGAGTAACGCGTAGTATCTACGGCGGAAGACAGGTCAGAATAATTCATATTATTCTGCCACTTCCGTTTAGCTTCTTCTCCCCTCGCTAGCAAACACTCTTCCTCATCCCAAAAAGATCCACAGTTCTTGGCTCGATAATAGAGCCAATCACGGAGTCTTTCTTGCTTGTTTGCAAAGTCGCCCGCAACGGGCATGCAGTACCCACACACACTATCACATAGGTAAGTATCAGTCTAAAGCGTCGCTTACTTGCCATCACCACTGGCCCACCAAGACTTGCAAACACACTTGCCCGTTTGCCCGGTAGCGTCTGTAGTCGTGCAGTCTTCATCAGAATCGCATCTAGCATTCTCATTATTGTTCAACATGGGCTCACTTCCTCACCTACGACCGACTCTGTGAGACTTAGCCGCTACGGCGCATCGGCTATATGCATCGAGGAAGCCACTGGCACACAGCTCAGGGTAGGGTGACACAGCACCGATGACCAGCGAGAATAACCGTCGACATCTGATCAAATCACTATGCATGAACAGATTCGATGAGATATCTGTGCCCTCTCAGACCCCGCGATGGTGATAGTGGTAGTAGTTTGCAGTCTGGTACCGTTTAGTGGCCTAATTCGACCATATGCTGTTTGTTAACGGGAAGACAGCAGATAGTAGAGCACGAGCAGGCTGATAGCGAGCGATGACAAGAATGAATTCGAAGTGCGGTAATAACAAGTTGTTGATGATGAAGCCCTCCTATAGTAGCAGTAGGATACCCTACTTAGGTGAGCTCTCATGAGTATTGCATCTACAGTCCGGTTGGCACTCTCTATCGCCCTCGCACGCCTCTCCTTCACTTTTCTGTGATACACACACCTTCCTCCAGTACGGGTCTTCACCATTGGTAGGGTCATCGGGGCAGTAATAGCCAACATGCGGGCAGTCCATATCGATCGTGCAAAGCTATCAAAGAGGACACTTCACGAACTCCTCGGTACCCCAAGCCTCACCGAAACGTCCTGGTCCACTGTACCTGAAGTTGATCCTAATCAGCATCTGAGATTTTCATGGTATCAGTACTCGAGGCACTGCCTCCGATATAGGAAGCAGGTTGGCATGTGGTGTTCACACACCGTTTCCGACCGCTGATGCAGTCCATATCAGTTCGGCAGGCCATCCCGACCTTCTTCCTATCCCGACACACCCATACGGCGGCCCCTTGCTCTCCCGGCTGAGGGGTCGGCGGTGTGTCGTCCCACCAGGCAGCTACACACGAACCCTGACCAAATTTTTGCGGCATGCGTGTCTCCATTATGGTTCCTCACTTGCACTCTGTCGATAGCAGTGTAACCTGTACAGTTATAACAGGAGTTGGACGGATGGCAAGTTTGGTCCAAAGGGCAGTAGTTCTTGCTCAAGTCGCCCTTGCAGTTAGCCGGGCTCGGCTGGACGCATCTGTCAAGGCAGCAGCAGCAGTATGGGAAAACACGCACATGGTCAACCACATGTGTTGGTGACAACATGAGGGGATTCTTGCTGGTTTATGTATACTCCTACCCTAATTCGTATGTGAACTCCCATAACTACCAAGGGAAATTTTCGAGATCGGCTGAGGATAGCGAGCGTATATTCCAACACTGGGTCACAGAGGCCCCGCGCTGAGGCTATGACTACTTATGTTCGACGTGATCAAGAGCAGTCTTCCATCCACACTCTGAGCAGTCACCATCTGGCTTGCACGTTCGGTCCAACGAGCAGAACTCCTTCCCCCCATCTTCGTGACAGATCTCTCCCTAAACGTAATTATTCCCTTGCTCGACTATCGAGCCGATCCTTCAGGGGGTCTCCCCTCCAACAGAGGGTATGAGGGGTTAACGATGCCCACCTGCAGCTCGGGTGCGGCACAAGCATCAGCTATGGCTGGTGACACATCTTCCGTTAAGTCTCGGCACACCGAGAGGTTGAGGCCTTCGTAGACGCCCTACGTGTATCAGCAGGCCCTTATAATAGTTCGATAACAACACACAGTTCACTTGAAGTCTCCTCCGACCTAGCATGGATTCACCCTGTGGGACTGCGCCCGGGGCGAGCAGGGTTTGGGCACGATAAAGTTGTGTTGGCAAACCTGCATTGCTAGCAGTAGGGAAGTGTAAGCCCGTAGCTATACCCGAGAACTCTGTCTGAGTGAGATGGCCATCCGTATTATCATCTAACGCGAGGAAGAGATGTGACAGAGTAAACGCACGGCCTAAGGCGTACTCCCCCTGCACCTTATACCTGGGCAACGCCGTCACCAAAACCTGTCCGGTTCAACCATTGAAGCTATAGTACAGACACATATAAAACTTCGGTCAAGTGAAATAATATAATAACTCTGATATTCATGATGGAGTTTCACCCGTGATAAGAAGAACGCTAGTGAAAATCATATCTCACAATTCAATTGTCGGAAAACCATTGTCTTGTCGGTGGCCGAAAAATATACGTCCGATAATTTTCATGGAGTATTACACCACTTCACGTTCGATAGGCGAAGCTCCATTATGAAGTTATTTGTAATATAAAATCGAAGGCTATGACGCATCGGCCATTTCCCAACAAGCTCACCCTTCAGAGACCCTCTGGAACTCCTCATAAGATATTGGAAAAATTCTGTGACTCGGTTGGATCTAAAGACACAGTCTTAATCATCGTTGGCCCTAACAACTGGCCACCTCAGTCTCGTTCAGCTCAAGTTCACTTTCAGTCGCTACCCTCTCCAACTGACTGTACATCTCTACCACTGTCTCGCCGCGAGTGAATTCCGACTTGGGTATCGCCGGGTTGAAGGGGGCGACCTCGGTCCACTTGGGAATTTGTCTGATGGGCCACCGGTGAGGGCACTCTTATCAATATGCTCTACTTAGGCGCCGGAGCCACTAGGCACCCTTTACCACCGAGATCCCAAACACATCGTGGCTCAGGGCAAAGGGTCGGATGGGGGTAGGTCTCGCATGGGCGATAACACACCCCTTGACCCGAGCCGCACACACTCGAGACGCCACACTGTTCACCGTAACTGTGGCGTCAACTGGCAAGCTGATAACGCGGTTGTTGGGCACCCACCCGACTTCTATCATGAAGGGAGGGGCCTCGCAAGTGCACACGGTGGGGTCGGTACCACTACACTGGGTACACGTACTAGCAGAGGTAGGGCAAGGTCTGCAATAGGATACGAATGGCTAAACGTGATGCTCATCAGATTCCCACTTCTCCATGAGATAAGATGACGGTAGGTGTTCCTTGCAGTACTCCGACTTCTGCGACAAGCATGAATTACGCTCGCACTGGTTGGGCAGGAACTCTGCTATCGCCAAGAATGGCAGCACTCCGATCCCTGAAGAGGTATTTGGTCGCCGAATGGAGCTCTGCCACCTCACCCGGGTTCGAGGAAAGCAATATGCATTTTAAGACGCGCCGTTGTAACATATTACAAATGAGAACAGTTGAGGTATCAGGAGATTCACAACAGGCTTTCTCATGACGCTATATGGATCAGGTTGATAACAAAGGTTGAATAATTAACATCGAAATCCAACCAGTATCAAGTTCGACGACTACCGACAATCAGAACCCTGTGACCATCTCCATCAACGCGACATGACAAGTGTCTTCACAGCAAATTGAATGATCTCTGCACGCGTAAGCATGGATACAACTAGGAGTAGGAAGTGACATAGCTGCTAGTCACTGACAATGTAGGGACTCTTTCACTCTCACTACTGGTCACTAGTACTGAAGGTGACCGAGAACGGCTTGCACCCGAGGAGGTAACACTAACGCTAGCACTACGACTAGAGTACCCTGATGAGTCCGTTACTGATACACCACCACTGCTCGAGTCGGTAATCATACTAGAAGTAACAGTAACCGAGCCTCTACCATAACTCTGTCTCGAAGGATAAGACCCCCCGCTGTATGTCACAGATCTACTCGTAGGGCTCGAATAGCTCCCACTGGAAACCTTCGAGCCTGTTCGAGAGCTCCTCCGCGATGCATCTCCTCCGGACGACACTGTAGCCGAGCCGGCAGTATAGCTGTGCTCCGAGTAGGTTCCCATGGCAGTATTGGTCCTAGACGTACTACTATCGTACGTGTACCGAGATACACTACCACTACTACCACTCTGCGTCTCCGGCAGACTCGATCGGCTCACCGAAGACATCGTTGGTTTCCTTATCATGATAATCGGAGGCTCCTCAACCACTTTGGAAACCCTCTGGCTCGAGAGTCGACGCCCACCACCAACCGACGTACTAACTTTACTCGTATTCACTTCACCCTTATGAGACTCCGAAACCATAGAGGCCCTCCGGGATGCTCTCACCAAGGGCCAGGCGGCGAGCACCTCCCCTACCTCCTCCGTGGAGAGCACTCGAATGGCTCCCACCCGACCCAGTACATCTAATACGAGTCTCGGACTTTTAGGCATTGTACCGCCCAACTCCTGACGGAGCGCTTCATGACCATTAACATAGATTGACAACACCCCAGTGGTCCTCTCTACCACTACTGTCACCGAATCTTCAATTTTCAGTTCCCTCGCCCAATCCTTTTTGAATACTTTGTCGGGCCCAACCCACCTGCCAGCCACCGCGACACTGACCAGATCATATCCCACTATAGCAGCCTCCGGTGTGTCTATTGCAGCATTCACTTCCCCTGTGGTCCTACCGCAAACACCAAAGCCCGGGCCCATCGTTTCCGCGGCATCCGCGAGTTTATCAGCTGGCAACAGTCCAGCTATCTCGCATTTCCACACAAGCCTGTCCCCATCCACGTACGGCTTCACCTCGCTGACGGCCCAAGACTGAGCACCATCCCCGCTCAGTTCTACACTACGTAGCACATAACCATCGAACCTCGCCTTTTTACCATGTAACAATGGATCCCACAGGGCCCGGTCTAGCGAGACCACCTGAGCATCTCCTTCCGTCTCCAAGTTCCTAGCCGCCGAGGCTGCCGATAGTGACCCAGGGGACTCTGGGGCCGCACCATCAAGCTTTAGCCCACGCCGAGCTTCCAGAAGAGAGCCGTTGATGTCCTGTGAAGTGTGTCGTACCGTTTCCCTTGTGGGTACCCCAGGCTGACCCGGTAGGACACTAACAACATAGCTACCCGCCGGTTCACTCTTCTTAGTAGCATTGAGTATAGTCTCCCGCCACTTCGCCATGAACGCCGACTCTTCCCTCCCTCCAGTATCCCTCTTCCGCTCAAGAGGCTCCATCACTTTCAGCACTGCATCAGACACTTTCCTCATTGGCTTGATAGTGCTACTACGAGACACCGGCACTACCTCCTCACTGCCCTTCCTCTTCAACTCTGTAGAGGCGGCTGGGTTGCGACCGCTCTTAGCCTTCCGTGTGGACTCCCGAACGACCCTACGAGACACCACCGCTGGTCTTCCCCGCACCGCCTCTCCAAAGACCGGCTCTTCTTCCACCTTCACCACAGGTCTTGAAAGTATCTTCTGCGATGCCGTTACTGCTGCTTTCATTACACCAATCGGTCTCGCTTGTGTAACGACTCGCTCAGGGGATAAGGACCGTGCCATAGAAGGGCTACTACCACTCTTCCCTGGACTCCCTATATTACCCGTAGGGGAATAGGCCCTACTGGACACTGGTGAGGCCCACTCCCTCTGGGCCTCTCCAGGGTTGCGTACGTCCATTCGAGCGGCCGTGAAGACCTTACTCGAGAGAGAGCCCGGCCGATGCAACTTCGACTTGGGGTCCTCGAGAGCCGTGGCGAGACGCCGTACCATCTCTGTGCTACTTCCTGCGTTGGTCGGTCGGATCTCCATAGACATGACTATCTCGCCAGCCCTGTTCTGGTATCTAAAACCCATTTGCATACCACTACAGTGAATGCGCTGTTCCCGTACTTGATGATGTAGAATGCCTCCATCGGGACTTGACCGGCCATCGACAAGTGGCCCAAAACGAAATCCTGGACTCTGATAAAGGAACAAAATGACTGCTCATAGTCAAGTCCCTCCCCCCACTTCTCCCGAGTGACGCTCTTCTCAAATATAGATCGTATAGTGAACACCACCACGGCATGTGAGCCCGACCGAGGCAATGCTGACTGTGGCCTTGTTGGAGTCGGGGAGGGGGAGCGGCGTCTAGGGGGCGACGGAGAGGTGTGGTTGGGCGGGGTCATCCACCTAGCACCAGAGCGATCCCTCAGGAGAGGGGGCTCAACAGGGGCCCTACCGTTTCTGAGGCTGGCCTGCTGGCCGCCATGGTGGCCTATTAGTCGGGGACGTGGCCCGCCTCGGGGACGGAGTAAAGCTAACAGCACGAAAGTCTCAACGTCGTCTCCTCAACCTCTCCCCCTCTACTACTTGAAAACGTTCTTGCCTGCTACCGGCATGCTCCGTCCACGGACGTTAGTGGCCATCTAAGTGACAACTACAGACTTACCGTTGAATCTCTTAGTCTAAGAGCGTCTACAATATCTTGCTCTCTTGCTTTCACTTACATTTCCTTTATTTTGCGATCCGTGGTGCAACTTCCTTTTTCCGTGGTGATGTCAAGCCATGAAGACACTGTAGCGCCCTACGAGTCCACAGGTGCCTCCAATGAGGCATACGAGACGTTCATAGAGCAGTTCATAACTCCAGAGGAGGAAGAGATGAACAGGGAAAGGGTAGTAGTGCAGGGGGGAGGGGCAATGGTCGCGTGGACATTGACAACCTCCTCGGAATCTTTCCAGCTTGACAATAGTTGCTTTAGGCAGGGAAGAACAAGTCCATGCGGGACCTTCTGAGGAGACCAAGAGTGAAGAAGACTTCCACAGAGGCTGGTACCATCGGCAAGGAGGGCGACAACTTTATGGGCGTTTCCACTTCCTCTACCGCCGTCCCCGAGGCCTTCGAGGGCATCGTTGCTAGCTCGAGACCAGCTCCGGCCATGTCACAGGCCCCACCCTGGTGGCCCAAGGGTGGCTACGACCCCAACCTACCTATGCACCTCATGCTTCACGAGGAGCTCGTGGACTACACCAAGTGGGTGGTCCTCAACGACGATGAAGTGAAGGCAAGGGAGGAGTTCGTCGCGAGGATCAATGGGGTCTGCAAGGACCTCTGGCCACAATGTGAACTCAAGGTCTTCGGCAGTTTCCTCTCTGGTCTCAGCCTCCCTAGTGGCGATATCGACCTTTCCCTCCAGAATGTGCCTGTTGGTGCAGTAGAGGCCGTCCGAATGCTCTCCGATAAGCTCCTCAGTCAGGGCCAGCTGAAGGAGTTGGAGCTCCGCGAGACCGCTCGAGTGCCCATTGTCAAACTCGTAGACTTGTTACCTCCACACGTCGAAGTCGACGTCTCCGTACAAGACAACTCCACAGGGGAACCGGATTCCTCTGATACGACCAAATTTGTAATGCAAGAGGGAGTGGAGAAGTACCCGGCCTTTAAGCCCTTGATGATATTCCTCAAGACCTACCTCGCCTCAAGGAAACTCAACCTTACCTTCACTGGAGGAGTCGGCAGCTACTTGGCCGCCTGCTTGGTCATCGCCTTCTTACAGCAACATCCGACCTCGTTCGGCTACTCTCACACAGCTGAGGGGAACGAGAGCCTCGGGCACCTGCTAGTAGACATGTTACAGTGGCTTGGCCGTGACTTACGTTGCGACATGTACGGCCTTTCGGTCACTAACGGTGGGCGAACGTTCAGTAAGGCGGAGCGACGCTTTGACGTAGTGAGCAAGAGGAACCATAGCAACGACATCATCTGCATGGAGAGCCCTCTGGAGCCTTCCTCTGATATTGGCAATAAGTGCTTCCAGTGGAGGACCGTACGAGCGTCCCTATTCCATGCCTCGATGACTTTATGCGACTACGTCCACCACTGGGACCAGAACCGGGGCCGTAGTCTTATACAGCCACTGGTGATGGGCAGAGGCTCGGCCGAGGTGGAGGCGATATTCGAGCGGTACCACGGTGAGGGCCGAGACGAGGAGATATCGGGGGACAAGCCTATGTCTAAGCCGATCAAGGTGGCGATGGACCGGACTACTTCCACTACTATTGAGAAGGAGATAGAGCAGATCCAACACTACACTCCGGCGACCACTGGTAGTCCCTCCTCTCGAGGTAGGGTCAATAAGTCGGCCGACCCGCTGCGAGCGGTCCCGACAGCACCACCGCGGCAACAGACGTCGGTCCACATACCTAGGCCGTTGGAACCGACTGGTCGCACGCAGTATAGGTATCAGCGTAGTGCGCCCTACGATAATTATCAATACCACTCCACGGCCACTTCTCGGAATGACGACGGGCAGCCATCAGGGCCTATTAGGGATGGACGGGCGCGTAATACTTTCGACCTAACGCAGCGAAGAGGAGGGCCACCCCCTCCTCCCCCAGGAAGGCTGTGGGGGTGAGAGGGTCGAGGAGCCGTTACCGTACATTGTAGTCTATTACTGATGATACCATTGAATATAAACTCTTCACTCTACTCTGAGTTCGTCAATCTCTATGGGGCTTACGATAGCACAGTATCATCCTTAGTACGAATACAATGGAACCTGACAGCAACTCTCCAGCTCAAGCCGCCCCTGGGGCCGACCGCGATTGCATCAAAGTGGCAGTAAGGCTGCGACCCTTGCTAGAGGACGAGATCGCTAAAGGTAACCTCTTACGGTAATATTTGCAAGCCACTCGTGACCTTGTTCGTCTCAGGTGTGACTCCAGCGTCGTGGCATACCTCAGGCCGGTCCATATCTCTGCCTATGGTAGAGTGGCGGAGGGCATCACAACGCAACAGTGTGCGAACACTAGAGGCCAACCCCACACCTCCTTGCTCTGTAAGGAAACATGAGAAGACCACGAAATATCAAGTTGAAGCTGACCATGTCTTCACCAACGAGTCTACGGAGGAGGTCTATGAGGCCGTTTTCAAGGACACTGTGTCGAATCTTAAAAGTGGCCTCAACGGGGCTCTGTTGGCCTATGGGCAGACAGGCTCAGGAAAAACCTACTCCATGTTTGGCTCCCGTATAAACGGCCGAAGGACTCGAGGGATCCTTCACTTTGCAGCTGATGACATATTCACGTTCATTGAGGCCGATCCCAGCAGAGAATACCTCGTGAGGATGTCCTATTTGGAGGTCTACAATGAGAGGGTAAACGACCTACTACGGCCCTTTTCTCCGGACAGTCGCAACTTGCCGGTTCGGGAGGACACCAAGGGGTCGCCTGGGGAGTTCTACGTCGAAGGTCTCAAGGAGAAGATAGTCCGTAGCAGCGCTGAGATCGTCTCTGCTTTGGAAAGGGCGGAGGATCGACGTCGAGCGGTGGCAAGCTCTCAGTTCAACGAGATCTCTAGCCGCAGTCACGGTATGTGCTTTATCAAAGTGGAGAGTAGCAAGGGCACTAGCGGCGCCGAGGAGGTGGAGGAACTCACTCGAGTAGGCGTCTTGTGTTTGGTGGACCTGGCGGGTAGTGAGCGGAGCGATGACATCACCAACAGACTGGAGACCTGTAGTATCAACAAGAGCCTCTTCTTCTTGAGGGAGACCATTAATAAGCTCTCCTCATGGAGCCTCGAGAAGGCGACTGCCGCCACCTCGCCGGCCCCTCACATCTCCTGGAGGGACAGCAGACTAACTCAATTACTGGTGCCGTTCCTCTCCCCCTCATCAGGGGCGAGATCAGCGATACTCGTTACGTTGCATCCTGGCTCCCAGAGGTCAGTCATAGAGCACTCAGTGTCTTCCCTACGCTTCGCCACTAGAGCGGCCACTGTGGCAGTATCAGCCGAGCCAATGGTGCACTATGTATCGGCAGAACACAGCATGATCGCTAAGCAACGGGAAATGATAAACGTGTTGCGAGCTCAGGTAGAGCAGTTGAGATCAGCATCTCCTGATAAGAAGATTGAGAGTCTTTCGAGTGGCGTCAACTACGTGTCTGATAGTCGCGACTTGGACAATATCGTTTTGAGGCTCCACCAAGCTGCTAGCAATCTCAAGCGCCGTCAGGGAGCACTGGTGGGCACAGCAGAGCATCTCCTGGCAAGGTTGAACCAGGAGGGAGACGATACCCAGGAGGAAGAGTTCTCACATGACGAGGGGTCACCTTGTGTCGTGTGTAGTACACGCCGGAGGCTGCTGAGTGTAGTTCGCCGAAAGTCCCAGCAGAGCGCTCCTAGGAGGGGACCGCGAGGACCACTGAGGGGGGACGATGTTAGTCAGCTGCTCTCGGATATAGACTTCCAGAATCGCCGCCAGAACAACAGTCCTAGCGAGACCACAGCAGACGTCTCGGATGACTCGGGCGTGGCCACTGCGGTTTCTGAGACCAGCCCCCACACGCCAGAGCGTGTCGCGGTCAACAGTAGAGTCGAGGTGACGATCCTGAGACAACAGTTGAGGCAGGCAAAGTACGAGGCCGCTGAGGCCAAGAAGGAAATCCAGCGGCTCCAAGACCAAGCCAATGCGGAAGCACTATTGATTGAGAGCTCGTCTCTGGCAGCACCGCAATCGTCTCCACGTGAGTACTTTACCAACTACGGCGTGATCCGCATGCCAGTGATGCGGCTCGGCGAGATGATGCCTACAAATTCCCCATGACCTTAGCGCTAATGTGCTCACCTGTTGTTGAACTAGAACGGATCGCGTTGGGCGGCGCTACGTGGGTCGCTGGAAGGGCGTGTTGGTGTCTATTTGGTATTCTGTTCGTTGTCATGCTATCACCCCGAAGTCTCGCCAGGGAGATTTATACAAGGCAGATGCAAGGGAGTGGTCTTCTAGGTTCTTGTAGAGATCTCACTCAACCGCAGCCTACAGTAGTTCAGAAGAAGACAGAGAGTCCCGCGCCCCTTCCAAGGTGAGATGAGCGACAGACCGTCATCGTGTGGGTACGTGTTCATTGCGATCAGATATGAAGACGACCAGCCAGCGGGGTTGACCAAGCGGCGAGCAGACTGTGATGGGATGTCGAGTATCATGGACCACACTGTCGCCCAAGAGGCATCTCCAATCGTGTCGGTACCATCACCCTTCAAGAAATTCATGCTGTCTGAACATGAACCTCCTCGAAGAGGGAAAAGCCATGTTGGTCCCGACAGCGCACGGGTGGAATTTGAGAAAATGAAGAAGCTGACGAAGCCTGTGAGGGTGTCAGTGAAGGACATGACTAATATCGGCGAGGGTCGCGGCACTCCCACGAGGCCTTTGCGGAAGATGATGTTTCGGCCCCACGAATCGCCTGTAACACAGCTGGGCTTGTCGCCTAGAGGGAGTCGTCTACGTGGTGAGGAAGCTCTCAGTATCGCTGACCGGGCGAGAGCGTCACAAATCATCAACCCGAGTGATTCAAGAATCGTCCTCAGCCTCCGAACGCCAGTGGGAGGGCCCGAGGCTTGGGCCAATGCTCAGAAGATACGAACATCTCGAGTCTTCGACAATGATACGGACGAGGCTGAGTTGATTGCCAAGGTTGGTAAGCGGACTTCTGCCAACTACACCAACGGCGTTCTGGGGAGCAGTCGAGCTATGGCTAGCGCTCTCGGTGGCATACGAGACAGAGATAGCATCTCAGTGCAGCGAATGCCCTCCCCTGAACGAAAGGCAGGCAAGCGTATCGTCCGAGCGCCTCTTGGCCTTGGACAGGTCAGAGTGGTTCAACCGATCGTGCCGTTGCGGCGTAGGGAGTTCCCCAACCGCAGTTGGAGCTCTAGTAATCCACGCGTTATCGGGGCTACTCCCAAACGAGAATCCTGGACTTGGTCCATGAAGCCTCGTTCTCCTCCTAGACCTATATCGAGTAATTAAGACTATCGCCTCCATCACTATTTCCCATTGTATGTGCTACCCTGATGTGTTGTTCGATATCGTTGACTCGTGTTCGATATGAGTGGTCAACACAATACTGACATTAAGTCACTCAGCAAACTTGATACATTGGGTCTCTTGGTGAATATCGTGACAACGTTTGGAGCAATACAAAGTACCACATCTAACACACTGGTATTTGGCTAGAAAGAGGCATACGCTGCAGATCTTCACTGAAGGGTATCGAGATTCCTCAACCTCGCAGTTTTCAAATGTGTCCACAGGATTGGCTGAAATGAACTGTGAGCTGCATTGAGCTATTCTGCTTACGATTTTTTTCGGCCTCCGCTCGGTCCTCGATGAGAATCATCTCCAGTGTCCTCCGCTCACGTTTGGTCCCAATAACGGAGTGTTCTGACAGGGAGGATCCACGAGCATGTCAATAGGCAACCTGGGAACCTCGTCCGGATTGTGGCACATCGCTGTCATCACTCGGGTCTCCAATGTCGTCAGCAGCGTCGTACGTGTCCACTGCCCCCGAGGCCTGGTCACGCTCCAGTGCCAGTAGCCGGGACTCAGCAACCTGAGCATACGAGTGCGAAGCCATTGTGTGACCAACGCACTTGACGCCGCGTTTCATCATCCACCCGCTTCATGGCTCCTCCTATACGTCTCGCCCGCTCGCTCCGCCTGGCGGCAGAGCAAGCAACCTCGACGAACATGCTGAACACAACTGCCAGGCGGTCTTGTAACCCGAAACAAGAAGCCTTCTATGTCATTACCGCGCGCCACATAATTCAACATCGATACGAGTCAGGCGATGCACTACATTTACAGAACAATTGTCAGTGGTTCAAGGTATTTACTCCTTGGCAAGGCGCTTAGAATAGGTAAAGACAGCACGCATGAATGCGACTCCCTCAGAGTTTCCAGCTTTGCATTCAGCCGTATCTGGACTTCCCCACGGCGTTGCGTCAGAATGTCGAATCACCGGCTGGACTGATCGCTCTACGGCCATCTGAAGAACCATGACTATCTAGACATACCAATAGGATACCCTGCCTGTCGTTTCAATGCCTCACTGTACCTGACACGCTGCTGCCCCCGAACATTCGACCGTCTGCTTCTGCGCAGATCGGCCCTCGGCCCACTCTCCTCTGAGAGCCTGATTGAGATGCTGACCCGCACATTCCGCTGGGATTCACATCTACTCAGTGTCACAGCACGCCCCTTGGTCCAACCCTTCCCTTTTTCGTTTTCTGCTACGCTGGCCGTGAGATTCGGAGGTAGGTGACGGACATTCTCTAGACATTACGTGGCCTCTCCCAAAATCCATCCACTCATCAACGCAAGACGACAACAATGCATAATGCAGCATCGCAGCCTAATACACGCAGGACATGGCAACCATCCGACAGTGCGGGCAGGCTTCCTGATGGAAGGATCCCGGGCAAGTTAGACATCATGCGGCCATATGCGAGTAGTGATGCAAGAGTCAGATTCTCGTCAACTACACTCTTAGGTATACCCTTTAGAAGCTCCTTATCGTACGGCTTATGCGATGTCGTTGATAAGAACCGTACACTGCCCACTGGATTCGGCCAAGTACTGAGTGAACTAACCTGAGCAACTTCGTCGAAGACCACGTGCAATGCGAGGCCTATCTCACTGGAACGAATGCCCGAATCAATAGAGTCGTTGCAGCTCGGGAGGAACAACAATCGGCTGCTGCTGTGGAAATACAAGGTAATGTCACTGCCTCAAACATCTTGAAATAGCATTGAATGGAACTGAGATCTGATCATTCACGCTACGGGCTCCCATCCATAGGAAATCTCCATCGGTTGTAAGAGCCCAAGAAATAGTCATTCAAACTGTCAAAACGCACTCAAAACGATTCGTCCTTATCCAGTTGGTCAGATCTACTTCACCTGATGCCAATTGCCAGCAACATGAATGAACACAAGACAAATGTGAAGCCAAAAAAGTAACGTACGATTGCTGTTCACATCAACTTGGGATCACCTGACACCCTTCCACTCAATTCAAATGAATAAGAGTACCGAGAGGAGCTCGGACAGGTGGCTTCTGAAGAGGAATAACTCCATTGGGACACGACAACGACTTAGATCTTCGGACTGCTATTCAGTCCGCACAGCTCAGCGAATTTTCGTGAAAAAAAAACTATCGACTGAATTTTCCCTAGAAGCACTGTAATATAAATATGTGCTTCAACAATGTAATCCTGACGCCCTCCAGACTCACATAATTATCATCCGAATTTTGCAGGTTACCGTCACCAACCGCCGTAGCATCCAAGTAGTCCTCTCCTCGCAGTATTTTCTCATCTTCCTCCCACCTCTGTCTGTTCTCTCGGATACGTTCACCACGCATACTGTCATACCTAACAGTAGTAACATTGTTGTAGCCCAAGCTGACCAGAACGACCCCGAGGGGCCCAGGAATCCATACCTCTTCCTGCACTGCCGCAGCTCTTCGTTGTGATGAGCCATCCAGCTTGCTACAGTAACACCATCATCCAGGTCCGTTGGTGTCGTCAAACTCGGACTATTACGGCTATATCCACGAGAATCGCCTAAACCAGAAAATCACCGAGAGCAGCTCACGGTGAATCCGTGTGGGAAAATACGCATATGGTGAACTACTATATTGTTGACAATATGAAAATTTTGGGAAACTTATGTTGATTTCTTTACACTTCTACCCGCATTCACGTGTAAGCTTCCATAACTAGTGAGGAAACTCCCGAGCTCAGCTGAGGAAAGCAACCATAAATTCCAACACAGCTAGAGGCTGCGTATTCAAGACTACATCCTACCGCTTACATCCTGATACATAAACCTCCGCGGTATCGATCTGTTGAATGTACTTCTTCTCAACCTTATCACACGGTACGGTCAAGTACAGCTGACAACAGAGCGGTCAAAACTACAACAGCGTTCGCCCTAGCATTGAATCACCGACGACTACCTACCATGTAGATCAACCAAAGCCTAGAGGCCGCATAGTGCAGCTGAGAGTACCGCAGGAATGGTCGCCTATCCCAATTACTCATCTCTTCAGCCACGCACAATCGTACTGAAAATAGCCCGCGTACTACTACCACACTGCTACTGCAGCATCTTACTTCCGGCGAGATTCTCCCGTACTTCCACATGCAGAGGGTTCGGGTAGCCAGCACTGACGTCAAAGAGAGGCTGGATGACCACACCGTCCTCCCGCACATCATCGCTGAACTTATCCTCCACCAAAACATGCTGCAGTACGACGAACTTCGCGTAGTTAGCCGCGTTAATGCCGTAAACAACTTTGAGGATATTTGGATGACAGAGAACCGAGGTGAGGAACTGCCTTATAGCCTTCGGACCCTCTGCACCGTTGAAGGACTGATCTGTACTGATGATACGATTCACCATTATCAAAAACCTGTTACACAGAACAACAATATCAAAGCCCCAAAGGGCTACAGCGACCCTACACTTTTGTTGAAGTAGCAATCCCTATAATAGCCGGCGCCGGTCGCTCCAGGAAGAGGGAGATGTCACAACGGAAAAATACATCAAAAGCGATAGAACGGTATGGTGACTGAGACTAGACAATACCGCTACACCGAGGGCTACACAGGGCAATACCTCTCCAGGTTGGAATGTGGTGAGAATCTCCTCCAACTCCCTGAGCCTGTGGATGCTCTCAATCATATGCACAGCATAGGCATCGGGAGAGGACAGATCATCCATGTCTACTCCTGAAAGATATCGACCAGCGTAAAGTCGTGACTCCCCCGTTCAACAATGCAGTTGTAACAGGGTAACAAGAACGTACACGATGTATTCGCACATAGAGGCGTCAAGACGTAACACATATACTACAGTACAATACGTACTGTTACTATCACTATAACATAGCCCGGCTATACTGTATATACTACGATGATAAACACCTTCAACGAGGCGATTCAAAGACCGGCACACTAGCCTGACTATGTCATTATTATTACCTGGAGGATCGATGTACATAGGAAGCCAGAAGTACTTGTCATTGGTCTCATCACACTCCTCACTCAATGGGCCGAACACGTCCTGATAGTTACCTGGATCTCCACAGCCGTACTTCATAATGGAGAGGTAGTACTCAAGTGCCTACTAAGGCAATCACGTAACCACGCTGAGAATCGACTACTCACAGGATTCTCGCCAACATCCCTCCCCACAGCACGGCGCAGCTCTGAGTTTGCCAGGAGCAGCTGAGCTTGCGACGCCGCATCCCCCATATGACCGTACTTATTAAATGCCCCCCGTAGTAGCTTCTCATCGTCACCTACGAGTGCTACCCTCAGCACACTACCGGTCAGTAGCCTCACCGAAGAAGTCTATGATATCATCAGCGGTCATGTTAAAGGAGGCGATCATGTCCAGCATCCACCCTCTCCGCAACTTGGAATAAAACTGGTCAACATCGTCCGTACGGAACTCCGAGGGATCATCAGGACTCGACATCTCCGTAATGTCGAAGTTGAACTGAGAGTGAACACTAGCAACAGCGCCGGACCTCTCTTGTCCACAGTCCAGAAAAGGTCCACATTTCCTCCACACTCATTAATGCTATTCGAAACCAACACCATTGGCCCGAAGAGCTCCCCTCGAAGACCATCAGCATAGACATAAGAGGCAAAACATAAGCCTACCGCAATGCATGCTTGTTCCACATCCTTCTGCGAAGGCTCTATAGCATTACTCCTATCCTTACCACTCACTGCTCCCTTCTTCCTGCTATTGTGTTCAAACCTATCCACCATCAACTTGCCACCATCGATGAGGCAGTAAACTCACATATGTTGTTTAATTAGGTATAGGACACAGCGCTTCTGAAAGGCTGAGCCGTGCTCCACCCGCTTTAGAAGTGGCATCAACGAAGTCCTCAGACGGCTCCAGGAGTCTCCCTTCTTACCAAAACGATGAACAAAATCGATCTCGGGCACGATGCACCTGATAGGCAGAGGCATCCACCCAAAAGCCGAGCCTCCACATCGACCCACCAGGCACCGAGCTCATTGATGACCTTCACAAAGGAGTCGCCATCGAGATTAGACTGGCTCGATGATGACACCTCGTTCTGGTCTGACTTGAGAACCTATTAGCATACGGTTACAGTCGGTCAAGACCATATAAATACTCCTTATACCACATCTGCTACAACTAGCAGTATCACGGATAGTTGTAACATAGGCGGTAAGATGAGTATAACTGATGAAGTGATTATCCATCATAGGCTTATATCAGTGTAAGTCGTCAAACTTCGAAAGTGAGTAAATTTAAATCGCCATTGCCGTATAATTTTAAAACATACGAACATCGCTACATTAAGAAAAGTCCATAACCCTAGTAAAGTGATAACTCTTTTGAGGACCCATAGAATGCCCAACACTGAGTTCCGCAACCCAATGGCAACCCGACTAATCACAACGAGTATTAAAGTCAATTATTACCATTTTGATTCTCTCATGTATCGGAGTCTTCTCCTTCAGCACCTCAGGGGAGTAATCTGCCGCCAGAGCAGAGGCCTCCTCCTGTACTGTTATCTTCATGTTAGTAACCATTCTATCACCATACCTACACCAAGTACCATCCTTCCATGTAACAACACCGCCTTACGCATGCAGGACTATCGTCCAGAGTCGCAAGTCTATAGCATACCATCGCTTGAGGACACCACAGCCCTCGATGAAGCGATGGAACCTGCCGGCCATCAACTATCAGCCCAGAAATTTATCCCCTTTTTCCTACGCCCTCGTATTTTTGAGGCTCTTCTTGACATCCCTGATACCCTCGTACTGACCTGACCATCATCACCCTACGTCAGCAAGATGCATTGGAGCACACCTACCAAACTTCCCCTGGATGTAACCTCGTACAACAGCCAATAGAGAGTTGGCGATGTAAAAGGGATTCTCCCAGTCTACCGTCAACATGGCCAGAGTATTCGGAATTCTCAAAACCATGCCTCTAATCTGACCATAACAACAATGATGCCAACGCTGAACTCCGACGAGGGGCACTCAGCTTACTCTCTCGAGGACCTCATCATTTTGCTGTCCCCCGTTGGAGGCTATCGCACAGGCCGTCTCCTCTGCCCGACGAATAAGCTGACGACTCTGCTCCTTCTGGTAACTGTCGAGTTCCCTCTCCTCCTTGCCGCCCACAATAAACTGTATTCCCCGCACATACCTATACCATACCAAAGTCACTAATTTGCCAGAAGGATGGTATATAGGAAAATGCCTACGCATCATAGTCACCAATGGCGAGCTTGTCGATGCAGCTGTCGACCGTGACCTCCTCCCCTTCAATAGCCGACGACATACAGGCGACCGACACACGACTACTAGAGGGAGATGAACCACGTCCAAGCTCAACAGGAGATGTATAGAGAGAAACCATTCATTAAGGAGGCAATAAAACTCGAGGTAGAAGTTACCACCGCGGTATTGGTCGTCGTGGAGGTTCGAGGTCCAACACGGCGGTCGGGACCCAACCCACGATGCCGTCCTTATTCACCAGAGTCCAACCGCAGTTATCCTCGTCCAGCTCCGTGAGTAGGACCTCATCACCGACCCCCACGGCTAGCTAACATCACCGATGAGCCCTCATATAAGGCGATCCTTTCTTCCAATGATAATCATAAACGATCCATGACGCTTAAGCTCAACACTGCAGAGCTAATTGGGCATGGGAGTGTGCATGAACTAATTGTCAACATTTTCCCATGCTATTGCGACGTGCGGAAAACAGAGATAAGATTTGCTCCTCGCCAAGCCTACCTGATTGTCATGCTCTCCAAGGTCTGGAGTGTAGGAGCTCTTGACCGTCACTGGATGGCCCACCCCTGGCCTCGATCCTGGTCCCTCCGTCCTCTCCGGGCACTGATCATTGCAATTCTCCGCATGCTGCTGTAACGAATCTAGTTCGGCTACGTCTCACACTTCTCAACAGATAGTCCTACCCTCATCTGGGAACTTGGCATGACACATCGGGCAGCAGCCATCCGGTACAGAGTCGGCCTGCCGGCCATCTTCCCATTGTTGGATCTACAAAAAGAAACATAGCCCCCCTTCGGTATATACCACTCCTTCCGCAACTAGCCCCACATTCAACGATGCACCAAGATGCTCTACTACCAATAGCTCGACCGCTTGCCAACGATAGTCTATCAGTACGCCCATTCCTATTACACTCCGCATGGCTTCCACATGAGGACTGCATAGAGACGATACAGAGTCCACCAGGGGAGGTCCCATCGACCTTGGCGGACTGGGTGGTCCAGGAAGCACGTCTCGATCATCTGGCGTGAGAACCTGGCACAGATACACTTCGCATATCCCTATCACTGAGGTCATGTGGATAACAAGACTACCAACTACAGGAAGGTCCACCCTTCCGCACTCACCGGTGTTGTTGTATTATACCTCTGACCATGGTCAGACGAGCTCGCTGACTTCCTATCGAAACTTATTAAGTCATCCTGTGCCGACCTCCAAGGGGCAGGGCGATCGAGGCCCTCGAGGCCCCAGAGCATCCTAGGATGCGGTTCCACCACAGGTGCATACTCCAAATGGTAGGTACGGGTAACCACGCTTTGCAACGCAGTGATGCTCCTTATACAAAACAAGTGCAGCTAACATAGCACCAGCGAGTCCCCTTCCCTTACTCTTGTCGACTCTCGTCCAACCGTAGACGTTCCTGCTGCCGCTCGGCCCTCAACGCCCTGAGCTCCTTCACGGACATCTTCCCAACATCCCCCTTCGTTATGCTAAGACCCATCAGCAAGTCAATCTCTCAGCCAGTGGATCGCCCCTCACCCCCTGTACGGATTCTCTATTGGAAGGTCAAAGGGGATTGAGACCACCTGCTCGGCATCATCCAGGAACACAATCCTATGTAGCAACAACATGATTCCAGACCACTGACTACCACTCCTACTACCACCTCCGTTCAGTAGCCTCGAACCAGAACTTGGGCATTTCTCGATGACCCAAGACAGCCCGAACATACCACGGAGCCTACACAGACCTCCACGGCTCTCTGGCCAGTGCCCTCTCCCCCTACTGATCTTGACTTGGTGAATCTATCCCGACTCTCCCGCACTTGCTGGATGTCATCTCGATAGGTCCGCCCTTCATGGGCCCACCGCACGGACCCATCCCCAGGGCATTGCGTATCATAACGAGACTCAGCTGGAAGGCGGTCACGGTCACTCCAGCGGCGGGGCTCGACCCAGTGGGGCTCCTAATCAATAGAAGTGCTCAGCCGGACGACGTCCACCACACATTGCCACCTCGCGTGCATGATGCATCCGTTCCCTTCTATAACCGTCAGAGTGCTGATGAGACTCCGGCCTCGCAGGTGGCACAGCCTAACCACGCCTCTCCACCAGGCCTGCCATCATCACACCACCTCACCCTCCTCGTGGGGTCATCAACCAAGTCCTCAGAGTAGTAGTACGCCCCATCATGCTGCTGCCTCGACTCATTATCGCGCATCTTCCTCAAACTCTCATCAACTACAGCCGAATGGTAGACTCACTTGACTGAGGGTTCGACAAAGGTCAGGTCCAAAGTCTTCCCTTCTCGAGGCACGCAGACCACCACCACCACGTTGAGATCTCCACTCTAAACACCGTACACTCCTTGTAAAACAGCCTGCAGCGTCATGAGCCCACCGGAATCCTCCCAAAGTGCCCCTTCCTGCCCTCTCGAGTGGCCATCATAGCCAACATAGGGAACCCTAAACAGGAGCAAACTTGGACAATACCCTCAAAGCCTGAAACACATACCTGTGGACATCATTATAAATTTGAGATTGTTGTTTTTGTTGGTGATATTCCCCTGCATAGTGAGCCTGCTCTCTGCTGCCTTGGACTGGCTAAAGCCCCACACCATCACCCCCTTCTGAATAACCTCACCCTACCGGCTGCTCTTGCCCTCGATTCATACCCGCCCCCACCATATGTTCATATCCTATTATAAGAGGCCTTGGCTCCTGCGAAGGAGCCTAATCCATACCACACCTTTCCCACATCATCACAAACTTAGCACCTGCTGCGCCACCTGACCTTGCTCTTGTCCATACCCTTGACCATCAGGATGCTGCATGACCCCCCGCAGAGGGGCCATGCCAACATGCCCAGTAAGAGGCGGCCGAACATCCTCTTGATACCCACGACCCTCAGGCTGTACACGAGTAGCCCACTCCAACCCGCAAGCCAAGTGCCATTACCTGCCCTCTAGGGTACTGATCGGGGTAAGTATCCTCATACCCTTCCGGTTGCTGATGCTGCTGCGGACTATCACCCTCCACATGTCGCTCCTGATCCAAGACGTAAGTCAGGCGGTAGTCCTGATTTGCATCACCCTGGTCAACCCTTCCTCCGGAGCAACAACAGCATTCAGCATCGAATCTCGCCCTCCGTTCCTTTGCTGTTGCAACTGCGGACGATAGCTCCCTCTATAATGAAGTCCCTACCTTATGCTGGAGCATGGTCCACTCCTGTTTTAGATGTTCCAGACTGGGCTGTTGATCCAGTGCCAGGCCGTTACCAGCCAACAGCTCTTTTCCTATACCTGTTGGAGCCCGCCAATGAGGCTATGAACGTCCGAAGCTACACTACCTTGTGTATAGGGAGCGCACGCCTGAGCTTGTTGCTGGCCCGAAGCCTTACCATGCGAGGAGGTGCCCTGGTCTTGGAACATAGGTAGGAGATCCGTCGCATTACCACGGGTCCTGATAGACAATGGATGCCAACCTCAACACTGCTTTCCTGCGCACCTCTCCTCCGGATGCCCATCACCCAGGTTCAAATCCTCCCGGCAGGACCCCTTGCCCTTACCGCCCTTATACGCCCCTTTGCCATCATCAAACGTGCCTCTACTTCCTTTATCATCCCCTCCCTCGCCACAGTTCTCACGCCTCCCTTTCCATTCACTATAGCCGTTAATTATGGGACTAGGGGCTGAGCCCTTGGGGGCCACAGGGACAGAGTTGCCACCCCTGGAAGAGAAAACCACCATTGCAAGGCAATCAACTGTGAATGCACACAGTCGGCACCTTCCCCTCCAAGTGCTCGGTCCACTAGGAGAGGATTGTTGGACCGATGGGGTCGTCGTCGGCATCTTGGGACTAACACGATGAGCAACACGTGTGGTATGTGTTCCGAGCACGACCTTACAATAGCAAGCAGTTTCTAGTTACAAAAATCAAACATCCGCGCAAATCGTCGAGAAGAAAACCGTCTCAGCATCAGTCTAATCCACCGCATTAGAAAATTTCTCACTACAACGTCATGGTATATACCATAAACCAGAAGAAATTTGAACACTTGATTTTCCCCAGATGCTACCCGTGACGTCAGTACTACCACTAACGACCACCCCGATTGAGCGTACATGTTGTGGTTATACTGGCAGGCCATCCATTGGGAACAGTGTCCGGTCTCTCTAAGCTCCGGACATATCACACGAGACCGATGGATACTCGGTGCTGCCATGGCAAAAACTGATTACCCCATTAAACGAGAACTTGAACCCAACACATTCATGATCAACCTGTGCAAAGCACCACACCCTTCCCATGCCCCACATCACTCTACTATCACAGCAACTACGCCTAAGAGCTGGGCCTCAACCAGATAGGACCGCCACTGCTATTCGAGAAGCGTATGTCTATGATGCTCCCAAAGACTAGGGAAATGATGGCCGACAGCTTCACTAGAATATTCAGGCTAGGCCCCGAGGTGTCTTTCAGTGGATCCCCTACAGTGTCGCCTGTCACAGCGTGCTTATGTGCAGCGCTGCCTTTGCCGTGTTCAGGGCCGAGACCACCGGACTCGATAAACCTGCCCAAGACGTAAAACAACCCAGGATGTGCGTCCCTACTTCTTAGCATTGTCCCATGCCCCGCCAGTATTGGACATAGAGATGGCCATCTGCACTCCAGAACTGAGCGCCCCAACGAGAAGGCCAGCAGTAGCATTCTTCCCACACAGTATACCAAACACCAGAGGAGATAAGATCACCAATGCCCCGGGTAAGATCATCTCCTTCAGGCTGGCCGAAGTTGAGATTGATATACAGCGTGTGTAACTGACAAGCACAGCAGCGTTGGCTTCATCCTCTTCCCCATAGAGGGGCCAATGACATCCTCAACCCCATGACCAATGGGAAAAGTGTATACCATGGTCACCTTGAAAGCAGTGTGAGGAAATATGCACATGGCCAACTACATGCGTCGGTGACAATATGAAAATTTTGAGGGAATTCCGGTTGGTTCCTGTATACTTCTACCAGAATTCGCAAGCAAACTTTTGTAATTAGTGGAGAAACTCCCGAGCTCAGCTGCGAAAGTGCGACCGTATATTCCAATACAGCCTCCAACAGCACTCTAACCTACTCAGGGGGTGCCTCGCCGTTGATGATCTTAGGGAACTGCCTCATACACTCGTCCACCATGTCCGTAGCGGCCTTCCCCACGGACTTCATAGTCAGCGCCGAGAAGGCATACGGCATCATAGCGCCGTACAATATCCCAGCAAAGGTCCACGCATTCAATACATTAACCTACATACCACTCCTTTTCCACATCACGGTTAAGACCCCCCACCTTGTCAATATTAGCCCTAGTGCAGAAGGCGCCGAACAAGGCCAATGCCACCAAGGCCGCGCCCCCTATCGCAAACCCCTTACCTACTGCAGCTGTGGTATTGCCAGCAGCATCCAAGGCGTCTGTCCGTCGCCTGTTCAGTACACTGGCCATCCTCAAAGGCACCAACGCCTTCCTACCTGATAGATGGGCCGAGATTAGACATCTCAGCTATCCCTCCAGCATTGTCAGCTATTGGGCCGTAGGCATCTATTGCCAGCCCTACACATAATGTAGAAAGCATACCTAAGCAGAGGCAACAGTAGAGAGTGAGTAGTCACGGCAGTCCTCACCTAGGGCAGCCAAGGCGATCCCGTACATACCACAGAACTCATGTGACACCAGTATGGTGACACTGAGGGCCAGGACGGGCACGATAGTAGAGAGGTAACTAAGACGTGTTCCCAATACAGCAGCCGTGTCACCATGCAACGTATCACCCCAGAGCCAGGCCGTATATGATGCCAGTAGCGGCAGAGGTCCTTTGACTGCGAGCTATGTCCCTCACTGGGCCGTAGCTATGACTCGTGAAGTACCTATGATAGCATGTGGCTTCCTGATACCACACCATGCCTACTCTGTGACCAACCCCACGAGGAGACCCGACCATAGGCCCATTATAACCGATACCATACAGGCGTACCTTACAAGGATAGTCATGCCTGGATAAAGAGGATACCCCCTCCCCACTACTACCATTGGACCATCTTCCCTGCATCTTCCTCCTTAAGACTCCGAGGCAGCAAAGGAGACCGAATACCAACCATGAACTCTTGTGGTAAACACACGTAGGAGAGACCAACAATAGCTGGTGTCATCAACAAGGTCGAGACGAACAGTAAGGCCCTGATCACACCTAACCCAATGTCCACCCAAGAACCCTTCGCTACTACTTCAATGACCGTTCAATGCATTCAATGTCCTTAACAGGCGTGATAAGAGGGACCATTAGTACTGTTATCCAGCTCACAAATATACCTAGTATGATACCATTATCACAGGAAGCAGAGCTATACAGTAGTCTCACCCAAGGAGGAGATTAGCAACGGGTACATTATCGGGGCTTCGTAGATATCAAGATGAGATAATGTAGAACTGAAACAACCCCTTTTAAAGGCCGTCTTGTAAGATTTACGCACTTCCCAATCAGTACGAAAGCAGCACATGTCGCCTCAGCGAAGGAGCCGAACAAGTCAGCGCCCATGCCGGCGATATCGCCAACGTTGTCACCTGTAAACAGAGCAGGGCCCTACGGGACAATAAGACTCCTACTAAACCTACCAACATTATCTGCGATACATGCCGGGTTGCGCGGGTCGTCCTCGTCCATACCATACTCATTTTTCCCTACCATAACACGAGCACATTATTCCTATGCTCGAAAAGCAGTAGTACCGCTTAGATCCGCCCCGACATCCGCTGCCTTAGTATAGATACCTCCGCCGACTCGAGCGAAGAGGGCTATAGAGGAGCCTCCTAAACCGTACCTTACCCCAATAAGGAAGTACCCCAGTTGACCACGAGAAACAACAATAGCATTGCAACTACCCAGCAAGGGCCTCAAATAGTATGCTCGGTCCGTCATAGCTGTTCCCTGAATTCTCAAACTTCATTACCGTATTAAGCAGTGCAATAAGGGCGAAAACAGTGAGTACCCCAAGACTGAAAAAACAGCGTGGACCACGTCTAGGTGTTGGCCCTATTACCTCACTAGGGTGAAGCCCATCACTGACCCTCCTCGTATAGCTACCTCATAGCCCTTTCGCAGGCTCTTCCAACATTCATGAGCAGTACGGACCTTTAGGAGACTGCAAGGAAGGTGGGTCTAGTATAAGGACTACTTACGTTGCAGAAGACTGCGGTCCGCATGCCTATGAAGCCCGCGAGGCAGCTAGTTATGGCGCCGACCAAAAAGGACAGAGCCGCGAACCAGCTGGTGATAACTCCAATAACGATACCAAATACTATAACGTAGACAAAAAGGTACCTGGTTGAAAATTCCAAGGCGGAGCGAAGCTAGTGCCGGCCTACTTGTACTCCTCTATTAGGAAGGCAGTGGCTCCGTCGGCAATATGAGCACTAACTTCCCTCATCATCTTGAGGGACTTATCAACGGCATTGGACTTCCCCAGTAAAGGCGAGTCCCTGATAGGCACCTCCCCGTATAGTCCCCGGATTGGCCCATGGCACTACCCGTCCGTTGAGGCCCCCGAGTCCATAGCAGATTCAGAGGAGTAGTTAACGCCGCTACCATCAATAGGCAACTTGTATAATCGTGTTATCTGATAATGACTCAGTTCTGATACTCTAATAGTGAGCTAATGCACCTCTATGATGCCCCAGGACAGGCCAAGGCAAGAGGGTGCTACGACGAGGAGGATGACGCCCCAAAGGGGCATCAAGTAGGATCCAGGCTCTACATTCAGACCCGGGATAACCTGTGAAAATGTGAGCGTCACGCGCCACGAAATTACCAAACCATTAGTACATCTCCAATGGTGGGGCCTCTAGTGGAGGGATCGGCCTTCACCCCCGTCTTGGTCCCCTCCGCGATGGCAAGTATCTGCGGAATACACTGAGATAGGCTCCGGGCTCTTTGGGAGGGCTCACTTGAAGAGAGAGAATGAGTCTAATGATATCGATCACTTTAGACCAAGAACTGTCATGCATTCCCAAAAGATGGCTGCCAACAGTGAGTTCATTCTGTATGGGTCGCCGCCGCCAGCCGAGCAAAACCCAAGTCGCGCTTAGTCGTGGGCGCGCGCTATATTAAGTATTTTAGCGCGCGCCACGTGATTCACTTATGGTCACCGCTTGGGGCACGAATAGCATGTCGATACTGTTATGGGTCATTGCAGATGAAAGCGCACTGGCTTGAACGAACCATCCTGTGAACTCAGTCGAACTCAACTGATAGTAAATGCTGCGGTCCTGGGCCGCATGGAAAGCTATTTAAGACATACATGTTTTCACTAGAATTACGGCGGTCCATATTAGTTGTTGCCATGCCTACTGCTCCTCCTGCTAAGCAGACTAAGGAGCTCACAAAGGCGGATATAGACACTATAGTGGCGAAGGGCGACCTCCGAGCCGCCAGACGGTAAGACACCCGCGTGTCCGTTGCGGTACGATGCCTGACCATTTAGGCTTCTTGCTATCGAAGGCGATGTGCCCTTATCTACAGTGGCCACTAGGCTCAAGGCGGCTCTGAGGACATGTTGTGTGTATAAAGTGAAGGCTGGTGGGCTGGTCTATACTAAACACAGCAGTGACGCCTCCTTGGACCAGTACTGGAAGGCCCTGCAGTCTATGCTGGAACAGCTGCTACAGTCGCAGTCCGAACAGGCCATCACGCTGGGCACCCGACTCATGGTGGAAGCCATCAAGTCGGAGCGCGATATAGCACAGAGCTTCCCTACGGAGCTTTTACAGTCAACTCTACTGTCAATTATCGTTAACGTCTATGACCCCGACTATGCCGCTGCTGTCTTCATTGGGGAGCTCGCCAACACTCACTGGGATGTCTACACTCGAGTACTGTCCTACCTGAGGTTGGTATGCACCGCATTGGCTGGAGTCGAGACTAGCAATACTCGACCTGTAATAGCAGCAGTGGAGGCCTCTGGTGTGGACCAGGAGGAGATTCTAGAGAGGATCTATACGCTGTTGGAGGCCTATGCCCCTCCATCCAAAGGCATATGCCAGACCGAGCCTCTCGATACGGTGGGCAAGGCGGCCTGCAAGGGTGTTGTCAGCTTACGGAAGGCGTTCCAGGAGGCGTGGTAGTAGAATGAGATAAATCAATAGGTGGGAGTTTGTGTTTGTATAGGTTGGCATTCCTCCGTTTGGACCTGTCATCGGACCTCATGCGTTTGGTCCTACGTCACTTGCCTAGTAATGTGCTCCCTTACTTACCTTCACCGCAGTACTTGGGTGACTTCTACTTCAAGGTAGGTCGGCGAGATGGATGCCTGGCCTAGGAGTCCTTCAGGCCTTCGATGGCAGCGACACTACAGAGGATACCACCAACAGTGTGCTGGCCCTAAGTGGTTTGTTCTACCTCCTCACCCAAGCTAATATTGGAGATCCATCGTAGTGTTGGGAACTTCGAACTCTCTCTCCCTGTTAAACCCGAATACTAGCTCGCTGGGGCTCAAGTGGCATCTCCAACTCGTCTCGTTTAGTGAGTATACTGCTCCTCAATGTATGAAATGTTTTTGGCAATTACGATGGGGTATTATGATACGAGTATGACATGTTGGGGAGTTGCTATCGTAGGTACATAGACAATAGTCTATCAGCCTTCTACTCGCGACTCTACGCCCTGCTCACGCCAGCTACACTCGTCTTACCGTACCGCCATCGTTTCCTTCGACTGCTGCTCTTGGCTTTAAAGTCGCCCATGCTACCCGGAAGCAGTGTTGCTGCTTTTGCTAAGAAGCTGCTACGCTGTGCTATGCTGGTGAGGGGTCTTAAACCTTTGATGATATCTTGTGAATACGCCGAACTGCTGAGTGGTAGGTGTTGTGGCTCCTCAGGTGCGGTCTCACAGCGTGGTGATGTGGCTAGTCACGGCAGCGTATACGATAATGCAGAGGAACCCAGCATCATGTAGGGGCCTGGTACATGACCAGGGAGAAGCCTCTCGGAAGGAGGTTGAGGGAGCAGGTGAGAATCAGCGGTGCCCTTATCGTAAAAAGAGGTTACATGGTAGAGGCGAGGTTTGAGGAGGATCCATGGAAGGACGAGATGAGCCTTGATGAAGCAGTGAAGGTCCGTTGGGAATCTCTAGTCGCGATGATAATATCATGTTGTATTTAGATAATACCGTTGACGTCACTGTGGGAGCTACAGTGCCTTATGAGGCACCACTCGCCTTCCGTGTATCGCCTTGCTCAGCTGTAGGTTAAGTGGGGCTGCTGCTTGCCGTAGTACATTCTGTGTGGGCAGATTCCGTACTAACATGTTCGCGGAGACTGCCAAGAGGATATCGCCAGATGACATGCTCGTTGTGACGGACAAAGAGCTGTTTGACCGAGAAGTGAACTACCAGTGCAAACGAGGCCGTAGGGGGTTCTTGTGGGGTTACGTGGGGGGAGGTCTTTGATGTCAGGAGTAGCCCCGCCTGCGGCTATCGGCTTCATAAGAGATGAGGTCCAGCCGATTTACCAAGCTGCCGATGAGGTATTCGCACAGTTCAGATGAACTTAGTAACAAGGTCGAAGTATACTACGTAAAAGTTTCCTCATTGCCATTACTGGGGTAGTCTCGTTGAGTGTGTTACATTGTAATGAGGAGAGGAGGAGGAGTACTAGGAGTTGGGGTGTTGGTAGGGAATTGCTGCTCTGTCCAGTAAGGGAGCATTATGAACTCGGAGGTCATAACGCAGTAGTAATTCAGAATTCCACACTGGTATTATGTCTAGTCATGGGCATGCTGCCTCGGCGAGCTCAGGGTGGGGAAGGATGGTAGTAACAGCAAGACACCTCACGAAATAGAAACTTCGCTTGATGTAATGAGCCTGAGCATGCTATCTAGACGTGAATGCTCAGGGTGCCCAGGTCGTTTGTTGCCACCCTAAACCTGTTAGGTATTTTTCAAGGGTAATGATATCTTTGCAGTGTTTTCAAGACATGTCCAATCGCCGTGCTGTGAGTGTAAAAGTACACCCCCTGGTTTTGCTCAACATCTCGGACCACATCACTCGGGTATCCTATGCAGGTCAGTCGGTCAGTGCAGTGCGGGGCTTCCTAATAGGGCATTGTGATGGTGCCGACATTGTCATCACCAATAGCTTCCAATGTGTAACGGATGAGATGGTATGTGTTCAGCACGCATGCACACGGATTCGACAGTATGGTGAGATTTTCCCCAACTCCACCCCTGTTGGATGGTATTCGGTGGCGGCTGGTGGTCCGCCTTCAAATGAGGTACATGCCTTTATGGAGGGCATCGTTGGTGATGAAGGGGCCGAGTCTTTGGTCGCACTAGTGGTCCGGTCTGATAATGAGATGGCTTGGTTGAGTAAGGAGAGCGAGACGTTGCCGATCCAAGCCTATGAGAAGAGTGTTGATGGTAGTTTCATAGAATTGGATGTGAGGGTGTGTATGGAGGATGAGGCTGAGAACATCGCGGTATCACATGTGTCGAAGAATGCTAAACAGGCTAGTGCTGCTGGTACGTATGAGCATGTCGTGGAGCCGACACTGGGTGCCATCGCTATGCTCAACAAGAAGGTCGAATCGTTGTTGGAGTATATAAGAGCTGTCCAACGTCAGGAGGTGAGGTCCTCGTAGAGTGTTGGAATATATGCTACCTTCCCCAGCTGAACTCAGGAGTTTCTTTTACTAACGATGGGAGTCTACATCCGAATCGTGGCAGAAACGGGCAGGAATGAAGAGAAATTTCCCGAAGTTTCCTCGGAATTTCCATATTGTCACCAACATATGCGGTTGGCCATGTGCATATTTCCCAACACTCTCCTCAAAGGTTGATTGTTTACTCGTCCTGCGTGTGTTCGTGATTCGGTATGCGAGCCTAGTCCGTTGGCTGCATGCAATGTCGTCCCCAAATGGATGCCATTCTGTGATCGTATGGCACATGTCTGAATCTTCTGGTTACACCTATGCGTGACGCATAGGTAGACGCGAACAAGTAGACGCATAATGCGTCTACTTGTTCGCTTGCTTGGATTCGACTTGGTTTCTGTCATCTCACGGCTGCCTTCAGGTAGAAGCCTCTCGACCTCTACTGCGATCGATATCGGCCATATGCGACCAGCTGACGGCAATGTCGCGGGCAGGCCAGGAGGGTACTGCTTTACGAGCACATTGGGATAGAGTTATAGAGGACTCCATGACGGTGGCATTAGCTGCTGAAGGCACGGCTAACATCGCTGAGTTTTGTGCGACTGTGGACACGAGACGTATAGCTGCTGCACGGGCCCCTAAGGCTTTAGATTCGTAAAAGAGTGTACTGTTTCTTAGCACTCTTTGCTTGTGGGGTTCATAGTACCACACCAATCTCAACTCGTGTCATGTCCCAGCATGCCTCTTCATCATGTATAGGTGTTTAGTAGCATGGAGAGCAGTCTTCCACGCATACGATACCTCACGTAGTTTTACATGCATTTCGTGCATTTGTGTGAAATATGTCGGCGCATTGACGATGACTAATGCGCCTAAGCGACGATAGGTTACCAGTGACAACATTTTGCTATGAAGTTGGTTGTAGGAAGTAGCCTTAGTAAGACCACTATTTACAATGAACTTATGTTAGGTTGCCTTACGTGGATTGTGATGGCTGATTTTCGGTTTTCTGCTCAGTCGAAGTACCGCCTTACAGCACACTTTCCAGTTTCTATTGTCGCTGTTTTTGTGCAAGAAGTAATTCTCCACCGACTACCAGCCCTCGTTATTATGTCTCGGTTCTCAATGAATGTAGCCTTTTATTACATCTGTGGCCATTCCTAGTTGCTTCGGAGGTCAATGACAGTGTCGACAGGAAAAGTGTCCGCGGTATCAGTGCCGCTGCAGCCGCTCTCGAAGAGGGAGATCCTCAAGCAGCTCAAGAGGTTCTTCATCAGCACTAACACCGCCTGGTCCGATCGAAAGTGAGTCCATGAGTGTCCTTAGTCATGCTAGTGTCGGCCCTAAGGGGTAAGGGTCCGGGAGCTCCAGCGGTCCAGGAAGCAGCACGACGAAGGCTTGAAGCCTCTATGGAGCAATCCCAAAGCAGGTTGATCGTCGTTATTGCTCCGCTATCGTTTCACTGTCCTCACCAGCAGGTGGGCCGAAGCCAGGCTGGGGGACTGGCGTTGGAGCTCCGCAAGTAAGGAGATCTGGAGACGGATCAGAGGGAGCATTCGACCGAACGCTGCACCCGGTGAGGGGGTTCTGAGGTTCCCTTTCAGTACTATTGACTAGGGCTTTCTTATCGCTGAGAACTGCGTGACGGACGAGATAAGCATCTATGGAGAGCGTAAAGGGCCTGTGGCCAATGCCCCTGTGTGGCCATTAATGCAGCATAAATTCCGGGCACCGATATGTAAATGCTCGGACAACGTCGAGGATATGCTGGACAGGATCGAACGCCTACGGTGTGTTTGGATGATGGGGGAATATGCTCGCTTTCCTCAGCTGATATCTCTATCTCTGCTATTGATTATGGGAATTTATATATGAAATGGGGTAGAAGTTTTCAGGTACGAACACAAATTTCCCAAAATTTTCTCATAATTTTCATCTTTTCGCTGGCATGTCTTGACACTGGATGATGCCTTCTCCCATCACATGGTTTCTACTTAGGCGGGATGGGCTCTTCTACGCGGCCCTTATGAACTTGGTCACAGCCAGAGCTGAATGGCTATTCGTCAAGACTGGCATGCGCCATATGGCCAACGGCTTCCGAATGAATACCGCAGAGGCCTATTCTGTTGAGGAGGCCCTATACCATATTCCAGTGACATTCCTAGATAATTGGGGTCAACCTAAGGATCCTGCGATCAAGTCTGGTCAACGCCGTAAAGGAGGAACTGCAGTCCGGAGCAACCCGCAGGTTGTTGTATGTGCTTTTTCGCATGGCTCGATGATCGTGTCAGGAGGTCCTGTGCATCCCTGAGCTCCACGTCATACCAGAATCGGACCGGGTCCTTCAACCAGAGGGATGGTGTGCCCTCCTGACTGTGGAATATGAAACCCTTGCCTCGATATCATACCTGTCCCCCCTTAGCCCTCATGCGGAAGTGTGAGTTATGGGCCAAGTTGTAGTGCAGTCGGCTGTCTGGCCATGAGCAGGTATTTCGTGTCACAGCTGGCTGAGATCGCCATGGTCCGATGGACAGAGCCGGGAGCTGAGAAGGTTAGGGGCTCGAGGGGCTGAGGATAGTTGCTTTCGTTCTTCAGACTGCTGTCGATGAGGCAGTTCTACGTCTAGTATGGTCCCTGTGGCGCTTATACTACACGAACCCAATTGGTGGTGAATTCAACGACCAACACGACCTCATCATTGCCAAGGTGCTCTGTTCCTCCTATGTTGCTGGAGTATCTCCCAGATATTGGCAACGATGGGCTTTGCATGTTATCGACTGGAGGAGTTTTCGCTCGCCCGTGAGTGTTTCAAGAATGCTAAGATACTGCGCATATCCCATAACACTAAGCGACACCGTGAACCCCCAATGGTAGCACGTCACTTGGGAAGTCTGGTAAATGGGACATTGTGTGCAGATCTGTCCCCATGTGGCGGCTTGGGGACATAATGAAGCACTTGCCCTGGCCGCCTTGGGCAAATTCAGGAATGCATACAAGTTGGCGTGGAGCGCTGCGGAAATTATGAATGTGAGTTTCGATTGGGACGGTATGGGAAATTGGTATCATAGGCAACTCGGGGCCCTCGGCATCCCGAGACGATCCACTGCCAACTCACAGTAGAGAGGCTAACAAGGCGCCCTGACGTTGCGATGTACTATCAAGTCGATGGTACTGCTGGTTGTGTTGCTGGGCGTAGGTCTTTGAGCACTGGGGTTGACGTGTCCCCTAATGAGGCAGTGAGGGCTATAAAGAAGGCTGAGAAGCGGCCCAAGCCTGTCAGAGTGAATCGTCGGAGGAAATGAAGTGCTTGCCACGATCTCGTGTGAATCTTCTCGCGGTGTCAAACTGCTATGACCATTGCGTTGTCCGGTCCTTATACCTCGTGGAATGTCGTTCATCATAGTCGATGGATGGATGCGACAAAGGCTCCATGCTGGCGAGTGGCTGATGGTTGTGCCGGCCCACCTGGCTGGATCGGAAGCTCTCTATTGATCAGCTTGGGGATATCATTCACTATAGAGTCGATCAGTATAACCACAGTGTCTGCACTATACTCAGATTACCACTGAGGCTACGAGAAGGCCTCGTTAGTGCTTCAACATAGTAATGGCTTTTCCCGATACGTTTTATTCAATTCTATATCGTCAAGACTCAGTAAGCCCGTAAGTGTTTGTCGAGGCAGAGGAGGAATCCTGAAGTGAGGGCATTAATTTCCACAAGCTTCTCATGCCGTCAGGACTCTACCAGCCCTGGAGGTCTCGATTGCCATCCGATGCACGGTTGGAGACCCTACTCCAGTACAGTGAAGAGGAGAAGAATAAACTAACATGAATTCCGACACGTGGTTATCTCGCTAAGGTCTCTGTCGCGTTCAAAGGGTCGAGGCTACGACTGCAACAGCAGCAGCAGTAGCTTTGATCAGCGTATTCTCATCCACTTTCTCGGTTACGATGAGTGCCATCTTCGAACCCTCCCCGACCAGCAATAGCAGCAGATATCCTGCTGAGAGGAAGTACTCGGGGTCAAGCCGCAGCAGTAGCAGTGTCAAGGGACCATACCCCCAGACAGACTTCAATGACCCCAATTTGGCCGTCAGGACTCTCATGGTCTTCCGGTTCCCTCGGGAGGCCCAGGAGGTAGACTTAGGTGAGATCCCATCGTCGGAGCTTCTCGGTTTTCATCCACTTCTTACAGCTTGTCGATTCGGCCGTTTCGGCCCCCTCGAGCACGTCAAGGTTGTTTACGACCCCGTCACTCACTTACCGCGCTGCTATGGATTCGTCCGTTTTGTCCATCGTGCGCACGCCCTGGAAGCCTACCAAGCCTGTGAGGAGCGGAGCATCTCTATGGACGACCCTTTCGGACGGACCTGTAACGTCACGTCATCTCGGTCCTAGCAGGGTTATTACCTCCTCAGGGTTTTTCGAAGTGAAGTGGGCTCGGAATGCTCGCGCGGCTGGGGAGATTCCGAGGGGTTCGTCGGACCAGCAAGATAATTATAGCGGCGGGTATGTACAGTCGTTGGATAATGCACTCCCGCAAAACGGTATCTTCTCGGAACCATCGGTCTCCACTGCTGATGCTGCTGTTGCTGTTCATCCTACCAGACACGACTCGTGAGTGCACTCTTGAGGTTATTCGATTAACGTATGTGATTAGGATGTTGGATAACATGGACGACTCCAGTTCTACTGGTGTGCCTCCTTCCCTCATCGAGCCTGCCCTTCTCGAGCTTGTCAGCTACGATGAAAGCTCCAGGCCAGTACGCAGCAACATGTTCATGCTGAAAAGCATCGCCCTTGTTAGATGATGTCCTCGGAGGAAGCCCAAGAGCTCTTGAGGCAGCTCGAAAATGCTCAGCAGTCCGATATGACCATCACAGCAACTAGAGAGGACGAGTCGGTTTCTCCCTTTGAATTGCCTCATGCGGTGAGTTCAGTCCGAGTCTCAGCAGGTCTCCCTCGATCCTATAGAGTTGTCAGATTCGCGAGCCCCCAGTTCTCAATCACTACTTAGACATTACCACGGAAGCTGAGGAGGCTGCGACCTCGCAGGCGGCGGCTGCAGCTGCAGCAGCTGCATTGGCGTCTAAGAGGGAGGATACTTCCCAGGCCGATCTGGCTCTGCTCATGGAGACTGTTTTCAAGGTGGGTCAGGGAGAGGTTGCCAACAGCGATCGAACCACTCATTTGCCATTGATCTGTGAAGATTGCATCGTATATGAATTCCTTCAAAATCAGTGGAGAAGTCTCCGTCTTCAGACTGTGCGTCGCAGCGCCTTGGAAAGGCTACGTAAGGCTAGCGATGCCTCTACTACTAGTACGCGATGTGGCAGCAGCAGTTCGACGTCAATGTTGGGTGAAGTGCTCGATCATCCAAAGCGAGATCCTCGAGTAAGGACCCTCGTCACTGACTCCTCTATGAGAATTCCTCATGTATCAGGTCGGATCAGGGGAGACTGCGATGGACGACCCCGCAGCTGTATCTTAATCTCGGCTGATCCCTCATGAAGTCTGCGACAAGATACGAAGGCAGGTTCTCTTATCACTCCGTTTAATGTGTGACCATAGCAGTGGATTACCTTTTTTATGTAACCTAAAAAGATCAGTAGAGTTACTTCTCATATCTCATCATTAACCCTCGTATCCATTGAGCCTTCTGAGCCTGTAAACTTGCTGTTATCGCCTACTACAAGAACGGTTCGATCCCGATGCACCAGATTCGATCGAATATCATTTTTGTCATGTGCACGTCGTATTGGAAGAGAGTGAAGGTGGTGGTGGTTGTTATTATTATTAGAAGAGTGTTTCTTGCTTTTGTCACATTGCTGAATCGAGGATTCCTGTAGGGCCCCATAAAAGGGTTGTTTCTTCTAGCAGTAGTAGTATTGTCATTACTAGTGTTGAGATAGATGCCTGCATATAGAAGATATATCCATTCCTCACTCTATTTAGTCGTTGTCGGGGCAGAATAGTGTCTACAGTTGATGGTGTCACTGATCGTCTCCGGGGTATCATGATTACTGCTGCACGTCTTTAGACTTGGTATTTTTTTTAAGATGATGAGGGTAGCTTTGTCAGGCAGAGTGCATGGGACCTAGTAAGTCTCTTATCGTGTTGAGTTCTGCAGTGATAGTCCCGAGAAAATGTGCCCGATTGCCATATGGTTGTTGTGATAGATCTGTTGTATTAAGAGTGGAAGCAACTGATTACATGAAGAACTGGTCCAAGATACATACACACACAGACGCTACCAAGAGCATGATGTATAGCTGGTGAATCTTATACCGTCCTGGATGGGGGGATGCTGGTAGATAGTTAAGTACTCGCCCTCTGGCTATGAATGTCTGTCGCGTTGACGACAGGACGGCGATGCATAGTTATACCCAACAAGGGTTACCTCTGTTACTAATCGCTCCTTACATCAGATGTTCGAGCTCCTACTAATATCTCAGCGATGGTTAAGATGAGCTCTTGTGTACGCGTGCTACCGACATCGCGCTCGCCCGAGAATCTCTACTACTATTCACATAAGTAGGTAGAAAGAAGCTGTAAACACGAATTAAAATTGTCGATGATGAGGGATTATCTGACCGATTAGGTTAATTTGATAATCTAGTTTGTGAAATGAACCGAATATTTGGGGTTGGGAAAAAGAAGGTGGAGGCCCCTCCCGCCCCTACAGGGCCGTCTCTGGCCGAGACCAGTGAGCACTTGGACAGCCGAGTCACATTATTAGACAAGAAAATCAAACAGTGTGATGAGGATCTAATCAAGTAGCAAGGAGAGCTCCATCGTAAGCCACCAGGCTACAGGTACAAGCAGCAGATGGCGACTAGGTCTGGTGCGGTCGGGGCCAAGCAGCGAGCATTGGCAGTATTGAAGAGGAAGAAGATGTATGAGGCCCAGAGGGATCAGATGATGAACACGCAATTCAATGTGGACCAGGTAGAGGATCCCCGTCCTAAGGTTGGATCCTGGGCTCACCAACTCGGTGCTCAGGCGGCCTTCACACAGGAGCAGATTCAGACTAATATCAACGTGGTGGAGTCGATGAAGGTAGCCAATAGCGCCATGAAGTCCCAGATGAACGACTTCAACATCGATCATGTGGAGGATGTTGTAGACGATATGGCGGTGAGATGCTACAAAGGCGGTTCGGAAGGGGAAGGGTGATGACGATGTTAGGATATTATGATGGACCAGGAAGAAATCAACGACATTTTGGGTAGAAGTTATAACTTACCTGAGGGTTGCGATGATGCTGCTCTGGAAGCTCAATTCTCCATGCTAGAAGAAGAGGTCGCCATGGATAAGGAGAATGAGCTCCGCGCGGTAGTGCAGACCAGGGCCAGCGCCACTACACTCGTTGCTGGGCTCTCAGGGACCATCAGCTCCGACGTACTTGCCAACTACATTGCCGGGACTAGACAAGCCAGTGTCTGCTCCAACAGCGCCTTACTCAACACCAGTAATAAGCACTCGGTATTGTGCTATGAGTGCAAGGGAAATTATCACAGGTTGCTCTGGGGTCGATCAACAAGCCACAATAAGTCTACGTCTCCCCGCACCGCCTGAGCGCGGTAAACTCTGCCTCTAATTCGAACTGTACCCTTGTTGCCAACATCGAAATTCTCTGTTGTATTTCAACTTCGGGTTGAGTCCCAGGTTGTCGCGTTGGCCCGAGTAGGTTGCTCAGGATTGCATCTCGCCAAAGCCGTTTTCTACTCAGTTTTTCGTTTGTAGTGTACTCGTTCAGCATGGTAGGTGCCACGGGCAGGTGGGAGTTGAGAGAGTTACGGTATCCATTTTTAGTCGGGCAACATTATGGAGTATAACGGTGGCAGTGTGATTGCTATGAAGGGCGAAGGCTGTGTCGGAATCGTAATATCGGATGGAATCAGCGTCACGCGCCACGAAATTACTCCACTAGGCCTGCGATCGAAGATATGGCGTCAACCAGCTGCAGACGGTCTCGGCCAACATGCAGAAGGTGTACCCGATGACATCCCGATGCTTGGTCGGATTCCAAGGCCTCGCCACTGACTCCCAAACACTGTACTAGAATGGTCATGGGCCCGGCTTCGCAGCGATGGGGGTTCTTGACTGCAGATCTCAGCTGCTGAAGTTCCGCTTGAAGCTGTACAAGTTGAAGGAGGACAGGGAGATGCCATGTGACGTTGTGAGTCACTTGATGGCTACTATGCTCTACGAGAAACGGTACTAATACTACTACCCCTGCGGCTGGCTGGTTATACCCGACTATTCCTAGGTTCGGGCCCTACTTCTGTGAGCCTGTTATTGCTGGTCTTAAGAACGATGGCGAGCCCTTCATCTCTTCCTTTGACCTTATTGGTGAGTTCTAAGCTTGCTCTCTCATTAATGAGTTTATCAGCCCTTTAAGCCGTAGTGGTACTCTCTATGTGTGATTGAAGTATGGGTGGGTCGATACATAAGTGTGTGATCGGGCTCATCGATAGCTCTCGTGTTGGCGTATAGCTTCGCTGTCCTGAAGTGTTCGCTATAATGCTGCTACATCAGGCACGGAATCTACTGCCCCCGATTTCATCGTCTCTGGTACGGCTACCGAGCAGCTCATGGGTGTAGCCGAGAGCTTCTGGAGGGAAGGCATGGGCCCTGAGGAGCTCGCTGAGGTACTTGCATCAGCAACAACAGTTGAGGGGTGAGAGCTCTCCTTGTAGGTCCTGGGCCAATCGTTGCTCTCGGGTATTGACCGCGACTGTCTCTCTGGATGGGGTGGCGTGGTCTATATACTTACCGATAAAGAGGTAAGCTCTTGCACACTGACGTCGCTCTTCCTGAAACCTTGGTCTTATCGTTAGTTGATCACAAAAACACTGAAGGGAAGAATGGACTAATGGCAGTGGAGGGTGCTGCTTGGATTCACGGAATTATACCCAAGAAGAGTGATGAATAGTTTCCTCATTTCTTTTCGGATTTGCGTTCCCCTCGGCAAGTAGCGCAGGCGGAGCGAGACGGTAGTGGTGCAATAAAATAGTGACAATCATGGCATCGGTCTCAGTCGTAGCTCAGCAGCCGATCTCGTCTATAATGACTGTCATCCCATCGACCACCGAGGCTGGCAAGAAGCGACCAGCTGATGAGATCGAGGCCGAGAAGGCAGTGGAGGAGGAGGAGGGAGAGGACCTTCGTCAGTATGGTGATGCTAGCTATTGGGAGGAGCGCTATAAGGCTAAGAAACAGAGACTCACTGAGGAGAAGAAGAGTGAGAAGGACGGTAATCGATTTGGTTATCGTAGTTGGAGAGATGTGCTCTTCAGAGAAGAAGGCTGCCGCTGCAGAGGATGATGATGATAATTCGACTGATGAGTGGCACTTCAGTTTCGAGGCTATGAAGGAGCTACTGCCCGAGAAGAAGGATATCACAGTTGTTGATGTTGGATGCGGAGTAAGTTATCCTGAGCTACCTCCACATATTGTCCGCATTATAATATAATGATTATGTTGGAGGTCATTTGAGTGTATAAGGCGCTTTCCAATCTAATAGAGTGACTTTATCAGGTGTCCTCCTTCCTTAACTCCATGCGAGAGGCGGGATACACTGGTCGCCTTATCGGTCTTGACTACTCACCCAGCGCTATTGACATGTGTAAGGAAATGTTCAAGGAGGTGGAGTACCATAATAAGGAGGCTGCGGAGATGTGCCCTGAGATCGTTAAGCCTGGTAATACCACACGTTATGTCGGAATAGATATATTCTTGTTCAGCGGAGGTGGATATGTTCCTCGACAAGGCGACCATCGACGGTCTGTTGGCTGACGAGTCCGGGGCTGAGCACGTCCAGAGGTTGTCCAAGGTTGAGGGCCAAGCCCTTAAGGTTGGAGGTCAACTCATCTGGAGCACCATGTTCGGTCCTTTCGAAGAGTCTGGCGTGAAGGTATTGACTACTGTGAGTTCGTAGTAGTTGCTGCTCACGTCTTGTCGTAATAGGTCCTCAAGGAGACCATATTACCGGGCCTCTTGGCTGGTGATGACAAGGCTTCTTACAAGGTCTATTGTCATGTTCTTGATGATGGTACGGAGGACATCGAGTTGCCTGAGCTCGAGGGGGACGAGGAATCAGCCGAGAAGGCCGAGCCAGAGGAGCATGCTGAGGAGCCCAACGCTGCTGAGGGTAAGGGCGGTCTCCGACTTCATTAGCCGATCAACTGGTTATAAGGTACTGATGCAGCAGCCGAGGAGGAGAAGGTTGAAGAAGGTGACGAGATCGATATGGCGGAGCTCGGCGACATGGACGAGATGATCATGCAGGCCCTGGCTGAGACCGAGACTCTTGCAGTGTGGATAATTGAGAAGGTCGAGAAAGCTGCCGATGCCCCCAAGGATACCACTGAGCTCATCGGTAAGATCATCGAAGATATCGAAGTTGATGTTCACGATGGTGGTGACGACGACGAGGAAGTGGAAGAAAAGATAGAAGACTAAACATAGACCAGTTTCTCTCCGTTCTAGCAGTCTAATAATTGTGATTTATCCGATAAGAGTTCCTCGCTTCTATCACGTTTCTTCCTAACAATAGCGTTGTTGTGTTATACAGTGTTATCTATCAACATGGAGTTACGCGAACGACTCGTCCCAAGGTCGGGTATGAGCGATAGGATGCTGGAATCTTGAGCTCTGTTCTTGCTTAATTCATTCCATGTACTGCGGGTGCGTGATGGTATATAAACTATCCATCATCATTTTCAACACATACATCATGTATGATAAAACGGTAATCATACACATCACGTGTATGATATACGATATACTCAAATTGACCTCAAACTCCAATCTGGATCGGTTCGATCCTGATGACTGTGCTATTCTCCCATTGGGGGATCAGTATTGATGTTCATGTTTCCTCTCAAGGAGGGACGCGGACGCTTTTTTTCTCACCAAAAGCTCAGGGTTTACTCGTACAACTCAGCACATCGGGTTTGTGAAAAATGTCAGAACTCAAAAACATGAGAAAACTAGTGGGTTTGGATCGCGGTCAAATCAACTGACCAGGGCTTTCCTATGACCACTCCGCTCGGCCTCTTAATAGTCACACGGTTCCCTGACGCATGACTCATCTTAGCCGAGACGCTCGGGTTATTGAGAATCCCTGGAAAGCAGAACAACAGAGTTACAACTTGCATCTCTAACCGGAATAAGAATGGTAGGCTGGAGCGAGCTGTGAAGTAGAGGGGATCTTTGTATCGCCACTTACGTTCTCTAACTGCCTTAGACAATCCAATGATATCAATCCTCTCCACAAGGATGCTGAAATCGCCCTTACCCGATACTTCTGTACTAGAGATGCTCTGGCCGTCAAGCCTGAGTACAGCGTCCTTCACCGAATTCCACGATATGAGCTTTGACCCACTTGATAGTGCTGAGTGTGTAGTCCGCCCGGTCGATACTATCCAGACTGTTACCATCGTCAAGGTACCTGAACATCATCCCAGCTTATGAAGCAGCTTGCGTAGGCCAAATACATCTGTCCCTCTGCCGTATTAGTATTGGGATCGACGAAGACCTCCAGAGTGATAGGATCATCACGCATCGCCTTAGTGGATGGCCGTTGTCGCATCTTCAACCTGAGTCGCGGCTGATACAAGTTTCAACCACACAATTCTCACGGTATAATGCTGCCAGCTCGATAAAAGTGCGGTATGGTGTCCATAGTCACTGCCATGTTCTCGTTCATTCCGACTGGCATCATCTGCCGACAAGGAACATTCGCACGCTGTATCGGCCATAAGGACCTTACCTCGTCCTTCGCATTATACCACCGAGCCCCTTCTGGGAGGTATACCGACACGTTGTTGGTCCCACTTTCGACCACTCCTCGGACCATAACATCACGGCCTAGTACAACCTAGAGGTGAAAATGGATAGCAACTAGAAAAGCAACAACATTCCCTCACCTGAGAATCCAATATTTCATCACACCCATCTACGGGGCATGCATATGTGTTGGCGTCATGCAAATGATCGAACCATAATGGGCGCAAAATGGCCTCCCCATAAAGCGAATAACGGGCGAAAAGTGTGTACCAGAGAGGAAGCATTTGGTACCTAAGTACAGTCTCTAGTCTCTGCTAACTAGGTGTGGTGTCACCGTCTCTGCACTGCTTCCCTCACACGATTGCGAGCCGCCTCGCTGTACTCCCAGGGCTCCCTCCGGGGGGACTCAATATGTGCATGAGATCTGACAAAAGCCCACAGCAGCAAACGCCGCTCTTGCTGCCCGTAACGACCTACCTGTAAAATGGGTTGGTAGCCGCGGCAAGCTGATGCCATCGAGTGAAGAGTTCCTCCTCGGGGTGACCAAAGAAGCCCCCCACGTCAGCGCCAACGAAGGAGTACCTAAAGCATACACCTACGGCTAGCAGCCACGCCCCCCCCAGCACTGACCCAGCAGTTGCTGATAAAGTGACAAGCATGGGCAAGACTGCCTTCAGGTGCAGCCAGCTGGCCTCGTTGTCTCCTGTCCACATAGGACCATACCTGTTACCACACTATACTGCCTATTCTCGTTGTGCTGAGGGGTAGGCTACATGTGGCTACCAACATAGAAGCTCCTGGTGAGGACGAATGGTCGCTGGCCTGGTCGACGATGCTTAGCGTGGCCCTCAAAGGTAGCCCTATGGAAGTACTGACCGTATCTGGGCATACACAAAATTATGCCGTTATACACATTGACTGAAATAGCAATATCACCACTGCACGATACCATTTCAAATTAACATGTGATCGAATGAATGAGGAACGAATAGTAGGGCAACGATAGGTACACACATGTTATGCACATCTCGGTGCTCGATATCCCCTCCGTGTATCAAGTCCCGATCCATAGACACCTAAAGAGGGGACGATAGCCGGTGAGCAAGCCACAGTGGACCTCACCTCGGGGCCATTGAATACACTGGGCTCGTTCATATCATTCCACGTATAGAATCCAGCGTTGACCCCATCAGCCTTGAAGTAACTACACCATAACTGTAGTTCACGAGCCAGCCGATTCGAATGCCACCCGAGAGAGCCGCCGTTTGGTATCTCACCTCGCCCACCATTGTCGCACAGAGGAGTTAGTGAAGTCGGGGTAAACGCTAGTTCCAGGCCAACAGTGACCACTATAGACCTCGTCGGGCTTATCCTTATTCCACACTTTTATCTAAACCCGCTCACCCTTAGACCAGAATCAACAGTAGCTACCCCTACCATCCTGGGGCTCCAGTGCCCGCTGTGGTCGGGGTTCGGCTTAGTCGGCGGCGTCCACTCTCCATCCTCTTCATCATTCCATTCCTCAGGCTTCACCTGAGATCAAGAGCAGTGCCAATGTCCGACAAACCAGGTCCTCTCTCACCGCTTCGGTGTCCACGATGCTCTCGGTGGTGTTCCAGTCATCTAAGAGGAAGAGGAAACAATAAATGACGAACACAGTAGTGGCGGTTAGGATAACCTGGTTGTTTGTCCTCAGGGTCAGGGACCATGTCGTACACACGCTTCTTAACGAAGACATCTTGGGCTAGACCCTCTGAGTATACGAAGTACCTATAATAAAGCAAGAGTTGAACGACGAGTGGTATGTATGTTGACCATTTTCACATCTCCCCTAGACAATTCGTAACGCGAATGATACTCTCCAAGATACGATGATGCAAGCCTTGAGAATGAGTATACAAGAGTGTTGAGGAAGAGCACGACTACCACACTGCCTTACGTTGTGTCCTGTTTTATATGAGGGTCGACAATGGTGACCATCTCTCGCCCACCAGCCTTGACGTCCTCAAGCATTTGTTTCGGGTCAGGGAAGTATTTCTCATTCCATGTATGATACCTGCATCAAGAACAAAGGCCTCAACCCCCCCGTAGACTAGCCTGCTGCTGCCACCCTACTTCTTATGATCAGTGTGTTCGATGTCTAGCCATACCACATCAACTGGAATGTTGTACTTATCGAAGTTGGCCACCAGCTCCCGCACCTCGGACTCGTCCTGAACTCATCCTTATCTATTCTCGACACAGCGGACCGTCAGCCTGCCTTATAGTTCCATCGACATTGGTGCTTTCCCAGACTGAACAACGGCGGTAGAGGGGCCAAACCGGTGAGAGAGTGGTATGCATTGAGTATCTACGATGGAGACAACCATCGACATAAATAGACTCGGCAAGCTGACCTTCTGAGGGGTCCGCTGCGGGAAGAGGAAGAGGTCGATGATGCCCGATTCCGAGACGAACCATGAAGTGAGCGACGTCGGCTCGGCAGTAGAGGATCCAGCTGAATGAAAACGATAATGACAAACTAGTGCGAACATCCCTGGGCAGTTATTGCGTGTGGAATTCCTACAGATGAGCCCCTCTATCAAGGAGCTCCATGTCCCAGTATCTTTACGTTGAGTTAGAGACACGAACGTGTCCGATGGATTCAGCCAAAGCACCGACGACGACGAAGTGGTGGTAGTAGTAGTAGCGATGTCCTATACACGTGCTGATGGCCACCACACTTTGGATGTTGCTTACGCTCGACTTGCCCCCGAAGCGGTGTAGGGCAGTTAAGATAGGGATAGACCCGTAGATAGCCGCATGACTGTCCATCTCGTATTCGAACACGTCCAGGTTGTAGAAGCTGACATAACAAGTGATCAGCACCCCTTGAGAGTTCCCTCCATCAGCGCCTGAGCGGCGAACTGGAGAGGGGGATTCTCGCGATACTGTAGTGGGCACTTTATAACGGAGCGTATCCCTATCTCACCGGTAGAGAGCATCGTCCTCATCGCCACCAGCTTTGAGCTTCTGTGCTGTAGTGGCATGTTCGGGTAGGCCGTATGCTGCCGGGACTTTGCCGTGGAATGTCACATCGACACCCACGAGAGACGGGCCTTAACGTGACAAATGTCGACTGTGGTCAACTCGAATGCTCTTACCAAAGGGCTTGTGGTCCGTATGGCTGTGGAAACTTTCTTCCCATAAGCCCGAGTGGTTCCCAGGGGAGCAAGCAGGATCGATATAGGTGTCGGAAAGGTTCGCCAGTCCGTAGGGGCTGGAGAGCGCGCGAGTAATTTAGTGACAGTTATGGGTGTTTACCATTTATCGTTTCGTTGTCGTCTGGTGCCCTCAACAACGAGCTGCTGTTGGCCATTGATCGTCTGCACGATACGGCCATCCACCGACAGTGTGATGATCTAAGATCGGACACTGTACAACAACGCATCAGCTGTGCCCTAGTGAGGGAACACGTACTGAATGCATGGACTCGCCACGTCGCTGTGATCAAATACGATCAAATACCGAAAGCAACGAGGCTTTCACGAATGATACCAATGGATAGCTATAAATTACTATAAGCCACTATTATTCCCTGGATATAGACGTAATAGACTAGTATACATATCCTTATCTTCAAGCGGTATAAAGTAGGATTATATCACATTGTTGTCAGAATTTGATACTACGACAATATACAGACCCCTAGAGCGCTATCCTCGACGGAGAGGTAACAAGATAAAAGCTAACCCTGTGGAATCTCTCCGGAGCGATTTCAGTCCACTCAGAGTAGAAGGCATTAGCTCACCGCTTTGTCATGATCCAACGTAAGTGTGGTAGCATCACCAAGTTCGAAAGTGGAAGTTGCCGACTGAATAATAACAACTTAAACGACAGATTTTCCAACTGCTTGCCGACTCACTCTGGGTTCGAAAACGTACTTGACACCATGCAGTGGCTTTAGTCGGTCCTCGCGAATAACGTCATTCGCGGGGATTCTATAGCTGACCAAATGCGCATAGTGAAGGCTCTGACATCGCCGACCGCACTTACCGCTTACGAACACCCTGGACGACCTCGTCGTTTTCATCGACGGTGAAACGTATCGTATTGTCGTCGTAAAAACGTAACTAGGGAACCGCCTTGGCTTGCTGCAGTGATGGACTCACTCAGCTACCTGGAAAGTGAGCGGTGCGGGATGGTCTTTGGGTAGAGCCGAATGCCGCAAACTGCCTTCGAAAACTGACTGAGAGATCTCCTTCAAGCCCGTGCGTGGTACCTGACCAGAAAACAACAATATGAATGTTCCCCTCTTCAGCAGCGAAAATATATCGACACTGAATTCCAAGAAGTAGTTGCTGAAGACGTACCATATAGGGCTTCCTGGTCCCCTCCGCCAGTCGCGTCCATGCCCGATATCTATCACAGAAGCCACTTTGGGTGCAAGTCTTGAACTTGCTGCTGTCGACGGCGAATACACCGGGTAGAAGAGCGATCAACAACGACCGCATCGTCACTGGGCGGCAAAAACTCAAATGTGGAAAAACTGCGAGCGATTAAGCTCATATTCCGTCTGTGTGAGATGGTTAACCGTTGGTGCTTCCGGAACCTATCATTACAGAGCACAGACATTTTTGATGTTTTCAGGTACATAGGGCATCGTAGATTTGCGGCGAGTGGGTTCCTGTCCGAGCAGCCGAGCAATGGCACGTCGGGAACCGCGCCACTTCACAGCATCTCAGGAAATGTCTCAACCTGGCTTAGTTCTTGTTCATATAGAATCAACTACATCGTACACTAGCGTGATCGAGGTTGGGAGTTTCAACTCCATATAGAGAATGTTAGTACGGAAGGGCTCGCATGACCATTGGAGACTTCAATTAGGAGTATGTCGTGTAGCATTCTAGAAGCCTGTTTCATAGGAGTAGTATTTTCATAGTACTTTAAACTCGAGTAAAGCCTTAAAGAATAGCCTCGAGCGAGCTCGGCACGCCATCTCACTAGTGGCCTTTAGCAACTCCCCAGGCCGCTATTTGATGCATCTGAAATTTAGCATTTCTGTGAAGCACGTGACATCGCTGACCTTTTCGAACTCTGCACGCGTGCACACGGTTGCATAAGGTGACGGTGCCGTCATTGTTACGAGATCATTTCAACTTACGAAGATTTAACACAGCCGAATGGGGAGGTAGATCTTGTAGGTCCCGACATGCGCCGAGGGAGTCCCTCGGAGGGACAAGCGTTGTGTCGATGTTCAATAGTGCATCCTGTGAATCACGGGGGAGTTTGGTGATCTTCGTCTGTACATACTGGGCATTTTGTGGAAAAGGGTTATCTATATTTCCTTCGCAGAGACTACCTTTGACTTCAGCTGATAAATGGGTTGCAAGCATAGTACTCTGATCCTCGAGCCGGTTCCCTTACTTCCTCCCGAGGAGTCAGGCAGCGAAGCCAAATCCACCATGGAGAGCAGCGAGCTAAAGGGAAGTGGGAATACGCAGGAAACTAGGACGACGGGGTTGCTGTCTAGAGGAGCCTCCAGTGAGGGCCTATCGAGGGCCGAGTCGGGGACCTCTCGACCACAGGTCATGGCTCTTACGCCGGAACCTGAAGAGCCTGTCAAAATTGCTGCCGAGTTGAAGCGACCTCCGTTGGCTGGAGAACTTCCTGGCTCTGAGCCTCCGGCATTAGACAATGGAGAGCAGTTAGCTATCGTCTCACGAAAGGAGGAGACTATGGTGGTGGCTAGCAAGCTGACCAAATCTGTATCTTCCGCGAGTTTCGAGTCAGCTCTCTCTGGAGACGAGGGATCGTCCTCTTCCGATGAGAAGAGGCTTCGTTCTATAAGCACTGATAAGCTGGTGAAGGAATTGTCGAAGCGAATGGTTGGTGAAGAAGAGGCTGCGAGGAAGGCTCCTGATCCGATAGCGCACGTCCAGAGATTGAGGACATTCTATGGCTTCCGTAAGAGAGTAAATACATATACGGATTTAACGCATCATCCGAACGATCTCTGGTGGAGCGAGGCCCATAACGACTGCGCGAAGATTGCCAATGATTTGGGCCCTTCACCGCAGTTGCTGTCGGAGGTTATCAAAGTCAGAGTGGTTCGACGACCGAAAGAGGAACTCGATTCTGACATGTCATATTTCTCTGATTACGTCTCCATGGGTATGGCAAACCCTGAGAAGCGGTATTTTGTCTTCAAGCTGGGTCTCGGCGATCATATCGTGGTAACACTCTCCGAGGTCATCGATGATGAGGCTTACGAAAGGCTCTTTACGCAATACACACCCACTCAAATGCTTATGGAGCGTATGAAGTTCATCACTTGTCCGGCTAATCTAGTCGTTCCTGTTCCCTTGCTAGGGCCTAAATCGGCTCAAACGTTGGGAGTTTATTTTGGTCTGAATAATGTATCTTGTCAGTACTGCTCTACCCCTTTACCAGGTGGCGATGCATTGCGCTTCGTCTCTGTGTACATTGACATCTACAGTAAATGGATTCTGCGGAAGACCATCCCATCACTTGCTTTTACGGTTGGTAGGATCAGCGACTTTTTCTTGGTTGACTACGAAAAGGCTATCATATACTCGAGCTTTCGTCTGGTCTGTACAGAGGAAGGAGTCGCTCTGATGAATAAGTAATTGTGGAACATTTTTTGTCCTCGTATGGACTTCCCCTGTACATGTGTAATATAATGTTACCTTTCTTCATCGTGGTAGGTGCAGTAGCTGTGACGAGGCTGCGAAACATCTCTTATCTCCTTTACTCTCATCATCCACCTGTGAACTTCACTATTTTCTCGGTCGATGTTATCAAATTGATCTTTTCCAGCCACTGTCTGCCTTTCGTTTTTACCATAGTACCACGTTGTAGAAGCCAGGTATTCTCACGGTTTCGCATCTGCTGCAGAAGGTCTCGTGTACAATCGGGGTCATCCTTGATTGGTCAGGGCTATCATTTGATTTTCATGATCTATGACCAACACCGAAGAAGCATCGCTCAACAACACAGCATCCGTCGAACAGCTCAGGCGGATGGTCGACATCGCGTCAGCTTTGAAGGTCCTACAAGCACTATCGAAATACGGGGTGTTTCAAAATATCTGTTTTTGTGAGTAATTCTTCATAGAAGTTGTACACGAGGATGTAATTTGACGATAATATACAATTGAACGAGAGTAATCAGACGATGTGAAAATCATTTAAGTATTCTGAGTCAATTGGTAAGGAGCCGAAACTTTTCGATTGCGAAAAATTTGGGGGAACAATGGGGGTGTTGGATTTACACGGCTTGGTGGCATAGGTGCCCCTACACTTTTGAACGACGAAAAATGATGCAATGGGGGAAGTGTTGGGTTTACACGACTTGGTGGCATAGGTGCCCCTACACTTTTGAACGACTAGAAATGGGACAATGGGGTGGTGTTGGATTCACACGGCTTGGTGGCATAGGTGCCCCTACACTTTTGAACGACGAGAAATGGGGCAATGGGGGGGTGTTGGATTCACACGGCTTGGTGGCATAGGTGCCCCTACACTTTTGAACGACGAGAAATGGGGCAATGGGGGGGGTGTTGGATTCACACGGCTTGGTGGGATAGGTGCCCCTACATTTTTGAACGATCAAAAATGATGTCATTGGGATAATTCGGCGTTAGTTTAGCATATGATTGTCAACTTCGAACTGTTGGGGCAGCTATGCCACAGGTCGTGGAATGCGACCGCTGCTTCCATTGTAAGAGGTTTGGTTGACGATAAATTCCAATTCCCATTGACGGCTGAGAGTAGGGGAATGGCTTCTACACTACTCGGAAGGTCTCGTCATCCCTACCCTCATTCTCCTACTCAGAATCTATAAGACAAATATGCAAGAAGCACTTTTTGTCGAATATCCTGTAGTCGCTTTGGTGGAGTGTTCAACAATCGAACTGTCAAAGCTCGGCTGTGTCATTCAAGTTCGCAACATTTTGTGTTGGGCTGAATCCGGTCACTGAGTTGTAGACTTCCCCGTATCGCCTATAGGTTCCCCTCTCGTCCATCCACCCAGCTAAAGGAGTGGACGGTCTGTTGAGTGACCAGTACGAGGCTAGGACGAACGATGGAGAGTCTCTTTTCGTAATGCACGGGTTTCTACTGATCTCTATATTTTCCTAGCGTCGTGGAAGATTAATTCGAAGGTGACTACGATATTTGTAGAGCTCTATAGCGAGTAATTTGAATATTCGTGTGGTATCTCCGTGTGATCATATTCCACGGTTTACTCAGTGAATAATACCTATATTCCAGGGGTTTAGGTCAAGTATTTGCCGGTCGAAGGCCCTGTTCGCGATTTTTGTCTCGAGCTGGATGTCTACGATCGAGAACAAAACTGTCTAGCGTTCTACAATGAGGCCGGAATTCACGGTGAGTTTAATTCTCCTGATACGTCCGCCATCGTGTCTCGTGCCGTCAGAAAAGCTTCGAAGTATTCCTGATTGTCACTTGTACCTCCCTGGACTCTACTATAGTGATGATCGGATGATCGCAATGGACAACTTGGTGAAGTCCCATCACTTCGAGGCCTACCGCATCGAAGACCCAATGGGCCTTTCACTGGCGACTGAAGTATGTCCTCGGCAAGATGTAGGCTGCGACCTGTCCATCTTCAGTGTATCAAGGCCTTGGCGTACTTCCATGCGGTAGTGCCCGTGGAGGCGGCTCGAGCCCGCTTTCTGAAGCCTCGTGAGACGATCTACCATGTCATGGGCAGAATTCTCGACGAGGGCATTCTCTATCTGGAGCAATGCGGCGACTCATTGATAGGTGAGAGCCGAGTCGTGCAGAAAGCATGTGTGAGAGAATCGAAGGCGAACAGATTCGGAATGTCGGAAAGCCATCGTTGAGAAGAGGGAGTACATCCAGGATGTCATGGTCGGAAACCCGAGCAAACTTACGATTGGCGATGCCATACTAGTTGTTGCCCATGAGGACATGTGGAGCAGCAATATCATGACTCATCGGCGTGAGGATGGTAACTGGGCCGGTGAATTGCGAACAGTAGACAAAATGAATATAATAGGTACGATGGAGATATCTATCGTGGACCATCAGTTCCCTGAAGTCGACACTCCGAGTGTCGACATCGTTTTCTTCATATTTTGTTCGATGGCTGTTGCCGATAGACGTAAGCATGTGCTATGTTCGTTCTACCTCCAGCGTCTCTACCATGCCATAGGTGCTCATATGAAGGAACTCTTTCAAGTGTATGCCGATACGTTTGCTGCTGCATCAGAGGAGTACCCATCATCCGAGCAAGTGATGGATGACATCACATCTCGAGACAGTCTCCGACGTGGTGCAGCTAAAGCCATTGGCATGATGATCGGCGGTGAGCGTTGTTCTTCGCTTGTCATGTTCAGAAAGTAAACGTTCGCATCCTTAGGTGGTTGCGACCCTTTTCTCGGTCACACGGCTGAGATGCATACGCGTTTCGTTGAGGCTTTGAAAGATCTAACAGCAGTACTGGATGACTGATAGGTCACTTCCAGAGAGTTTCTAAGTTTCATTCATTCGTATATGACGAGTTCTTGTTGATTTGTCAGTAATAATGCGGCATTAATAATGCCTCCTAGGCAGGCCTTTGGGGTGCACGTTAATTTGAACCTGTGATTTGCAGATGATGAGTTTTGGTATGAAAGGACCTCGAGCGCAGTACATGTTCATGCCAGCTCCTGTTCCTACCATATGCGCATGGTAGGACTCTTCTTACCTCTCTGCATTGTGATGCAAACGATCTCTCAACTGGCTTCACGATCAAAGCATAAAGTCAGTTCCATAAATCTAAATCTATAAATCATAAATCTACGTTTCGAGGATGCAAGTTGGATTGCCCTGAAGGGTGCAGCATTCAAAAGTCCCAGAAGCAATTCATGGTTATCTCCAATCGACCTACAGCGCGATCGATTACATATGAATCTTTTAGCAGTTGAAGTCATCATATGGTACGATGACTATAACTGCCGGCGTGGCTGAAGCGCAGCCTGGGGATGTTCGTGATAACTAATACTAATATGCAACGTTACGCATTTTCGCGGTTTACGTTACGGTGTGCGTAACGTAAGTTTGCGGTTACGGCAAGGGCTTCTCGGAATTGTGGCGGAAACATTCGCTGTAAGGTGCTCCACCGTAGCTCAAATAGTTGCTAAACTCATATCCGGTGGCTGGGATTCGACCAAACCGCTGAGAGAGTTAACATTTAGTTTCGCGTTGACCACTCATCTCCCTTTCAATTCCGTCCGTCTTACTCCCTGACTGGCCCGAAACTGCCTAGCCGGGCATTCACATGGAAGAGGTTGGGGTGACTTGAATGCTCAATCCTCGTTTTATCCATTGTATCCAGTGCGCCGTAACGGTCGGTAACGTAATTCTGCCCATCCATACAAGTTGGTAGGGCTATGCCTACGTCGCGTAGGCATTCACAGCTGGATGCGCAGATACAGTTCGGACACAAGTAGTCTGCTTCGAAACATGAACACAAGTAGCAGCGTTCCGTGAACGCTAGAGAATCTCTAGTAGAGGTTCCTTAGATCTCATCTTCCTTGACGAAGTGGCATACTGTCTCCCACAGTTCGGAGTCTACAGTCGGCCGTCTGCAAATGGGGACAGCCGTCTGATTAGGCTTGTGTGCTATGTGTTTTGACTCAAAGTACGTCCAAAGCGACGACTCTTTTCACATTTTTCAAGACGATATGTGGTAAGTACTGAATCTTGTAGAGCTGTATGCTCTACGCAATACGCAGACATGCATAGCTTTCGACCAAAGCCCTAATCAGCCAATATCCCCCCTGGGGTACCGCGAAACAAATTGAAGACGAAATACGCGTCAGTGATGTATCTTGCGCTTGTATCGTAGACGCGTGTCATCAATCTGGATCGTTGCCGATCACCTGTGCCCCGCACCGTTCCAGAGTGGGACCCACGAAGCACTACTTCCAAGAAAGCGCGTGATACGAGCCGCTCGATCATTTCTGTCAACTGGACGATTCTGCGACACTACGCTTAGCTTCCTTGCAATAAGGTATCTAGAAGCTAGTTCTTCTCACTCCCGGAGTTTACGGAGCATTTTGGTTTGCACACAAATAGCTCTCCGCCTTCCATAGTTGACATCTCACAATTTTTCAATTTGTCACAATGCGCTTCCTTGGGTTCTCTCTGCTGATTCTGCCGATAGTTGATGTGTTCGCCCAAGACTTGGTGAACACTCACAGGACATGCAGCGAAAATGGCTTCTGCAACAGGTTTCGAGACTGGGCCCACCTCCCTATTGATAACAGAAGAATATACTACGTACGGGGGGTCAGCTGCATGCATCCATGTTCAACGAAGAGATGAAGTGTCGGGAAAATCACTGTCCACTCAGATTCCAGACGGTGAACTGCAAGCCGCTCGCACAGGAGTGTACAGAGTGCCTGTGCGGAGCGCCAAGATCGAGAAGCTTGATGAGCCCATTCTTGCGGCGGAGGTGAGAGCCGTTGACCTCTGTCATGTAACTGACTTTGACAATGCCTTTTCAGCTACACTTTTACTCCGACAACACTGTCCGTTTCATCGTGGACGAAAACCAGAAGCTGGTGGGAAATGGGAGGAAAAGGTAGCTTTATCGGATTCGTTCTTCTCTGAGGTCGAGCATTGTAGTAGGTATCGGATCCCTAGTGGGGATGTTATCCAGGATTCTGAGCTACAACCACATGGCAGCGTGAGATACAGCTACGACAAACAGGTAAGGGAGTGCACTGTCCCCAGTGTTGGAAGATTCTCGTGGCTTTTACGATAGGCACGACAGTCTACCTTCGATCTTGGTGACTCAACTCTAGTACAAGTGGATCATGATACAGTGGTACGTTGCTCTTCGGCTTTGCCTTTCTGAGCTGATTCTAACGACAGGTTATCTCCCTTATGGTGGATGGTAGGGTGGTGCAGACGATCAACGAGAAGCAGCTGTTCGTGGTCGAGAGTGCTCGTGAACATTATGGGGACATATGGTGAGTTGAGATTTTCAGAACGCGGCTCGTAATTATCCACGTTTATTGATTCATACGCTGATCGTTGTGGCTCGTAGACTCCTTAGCGACTCTATATGCAACAGTGCAGATTTGGGAGACCATCTTGGTCACCCCACGCAGAGACGAGATAATCTTTCCCTCAGTCCTTTTGCGATCAAGCAATCGCAAGATCTATACCTTGATCCTGCATGTACTCCACAAGAGCATCCCGGAACTTGGGCAGAAGAATACAGAGAACTCACAGACTACAAGCCTCATGGTTAGCCTCCTCGCTCTCCTCGCCTCGTCGTGGTAGATTCGTTGCTCTCTTCCAGGCCCGTCGTCAGTGGCGCTGGACATAACTTTCCACGGCAGAGTCCCAGCACTGTATGGTCTGCCCGAGAAAGGGACTCGACGCTTGAAGTTGAAGATAGATGGGGATGACGATAACAAACTCTACCGGTTAGATATGCTCTCGCCTTATATCATTTTACGTCTATTCGCGTAGATTTTTCAACCTCGGCTATGCAGCATACTCGGTTGACTCGGGCACGTCAGCTCTCTACGGCACTGTTCCCACCCTGACTGCCTTACAAGTGTGTTCGTTCATGTCTTGTCAGCGGCCACACTTCCTTGTTAGGTTCTTAATGAATCAGAGGCCCCTGTCCGGTCCTCTATGTTGTGGGTCAACCCTTCGGACACCTACATTGCCTTGGAGAGGAATGAAGACAGTGAGGCAACCGTCGGCTATTGAATTGAATTTTCACTGTGAACATATATCTTCGTAGTAGTCGTGAACTTTTAACGTGTGCGGTTACAGAGAATCAGTTGGGATGGTCTGTCTTATTCAGATTCGATTCATTCCTGGTTCCTCTCTGAATCGGGCGTAATAGACGTCTTCTTGTTCCCTCAGCGGACAGCTATATCAGTACTACGGTAAGACAAAACTCGTTGACGAAACAAGGGATGCTTTTTAGGCTATGAAATCGTACCATGACGTGGTCGGATATGCACCGTTGCCACCATACTTCAGCCTGGGCTTCCATCGTTCTCACTACAGCTATGAGGTGGGTATCAACGACGATGGTCAGCTCTTGTATGGTATCTCGTGCTGGTCAGAGTCAGCGAGATATTCTCGATATCGTAGACAACTACACTGACCTTCACATTCCAGTTGATGTCTTTTGGCTCGACATAGAGCACACGAACGGCAAGCAGTAGGTATGTTCAAGTCGGAATCTTCGTTCAAACTCATATCACAGGTACTTCACATGGAATCAGACTCTGTTCCCTGACCCTTTGAAGATGGTACAAAGAGTCAACTCCCTCGGGAAGGAAATGGTTACCATCGTGGATCCGCATTTGAAGGCGACTCGGAGGTATTCTCAGCATGATATCAACGTGTCCTGACGACTCCCTCAGTTACCCTATATACCTTGATGGTTACTGTAAAGATGTCTTCGTTAAGGAGCGGTATTTCTGCAACCTCGACACCTGCAACGGTCGAGCTGATGATCTCCCAAGTGAGTCGTGTCCGCTGCACAATTCACTGAAGTACAGCTTTAGGTCCTTTGCGTGGTGCAGAAGATGAAAAGTCAGAAAATGAGGTGAGCATTCTTCGATCAGGAAGTGTTTCCTTCGCAAATTCCAATTTCAGTTAAAGTGTGGTTCTTACACAGGCGAGGTTTTCAAGGGTCTTTGCTGGCCTGGCGTCAGCGCCTGGCCAGATTTTACCAGCCCTAGAGTACGGCAGTGGTGGGCAAAGTAGGCAGACTGTTATGATGGTTTACCATCATTGGTTCTATCAATCACCCAGGTTATTCGAGCCAGATGGCGTGAATGAGTATTTCTACACTTGGAATGATATGAACGAACCGTCAGTGTTCCAGGATATGGAGGTGAGAGTCAGCAGCATCGTGTAACAGCCCTAGCAGTTCCCTCCACATCGGTTTGCCCAATTTCAGATGACGATGAACCGTGATCTCGTGCACGCGGGTGAAGTAGAACATCGTGACGTTCACAACGCGTAAGCAAGCAATGATGAGCATGTAAAGTGATCTCCTGCCTGACATCACAGTTATGGTCATTACTTTCGTATGGCGACTTTCGAGGGTCATCTGAAGTATCGTCGTCCAGGCAAACGTCCATTTGTACTCACAAGGAGCTTCTATGTGGGAAGTCACAGGTGACTAATGCAGAGATGACCCGAGCGTGGTATGATGTTTCTTGCCCCCAGGTTCGGCCCTATGTGGAACGGCGACAGCCTGTCACAGTGGGACAACTTACAGGCCGTTCTTCCAATGTTCATGACGCTTTCAGCACCTGGAGGGTAGATAATTATTATTCCATCATACCACACCTTCATATAATCTCCAAGATACTCCTTTACGGGATCTGATGTGGGTGGTTTCACTGGCCTCCCCTCTGCCGAGCTTCTTACGAGATGGAATCAGCTAGCAGCTGCAACGAGTGTATTCTACAGGTGCATTATGTGGGCCAGTGTCTTGTCTGATCGTCCCCCCTTAGACTCCATTCTGATATCGTATCGCCTCCCCGAGATCCATGGCTCTACGATGACCGCACTTTAAAGAGATTCCGTGACGCCGTTCGGGATAGGTAAGTGGCACTCCTTCTCGTCGAAGTCGAACTTAGGGGTGCTCCTTCGTAGATATCAGTTGCTACCTTTCTGGTACACTCTGTTCGCGTGCTACTCTATGTCCGGCGAGCCTATGTTAAGACCCCTGTGGTTCGACTATATGCATGATGCCAACACTTTCGACTCCAACAACGACGAGTACGACCAAGCCTTGAATCAGGAGGTGAGTTCCTGAGGCATCATGTGAGAGGTGACACGTTGCAACAGGCGATTCTTGGTACTGATATATTGGTACGTGGAGTCACTGAGGAAGGTGTGTCGGAAGTGAAAGTCTATCTCCCTGCTGGCACTCAGTGGTACGATGATGATCACAAGGTATCTGTAACTCCAGCAAACTCTGAGTCACTATTGCTCATTCAGATCATCAGCGGTGGGTCGTTGCAAACAGTGGCTGTCACTCTAGACAAGATACCCAGATTCTACCGTGCCGGAAGTATCATACCGTAAGGCTTCCTTCTGCTAGTCGCTGTAAGCATCGTACTTGTGTTTCAGACGGAAAGCCCGTGTTCGGGATTCAACTAAGGGCTCGGAAGTTGACCCACTCACTATGTGGATCAATGAAGACCCCGAATCACATGGAGCAGAGGGCTATGTGTAAGCAGTAGTCCTTGTACATAGTAACATGATCATTATTCACTAGATACCTTGATGATGGATCGAGCTACAACAGCACGTCAAGCGGCCAGTATGCTCTGTACAAGATACGGTAGGATTCCTCTGCTGTGATTGTTCACGTGATGAGGTGTTTGTTAGATTCAACCGCCCCAACATCACCATCTACAGGGAATCTGGCACGGGGGATTTCCCGCTTATAATCGATAGGATCAAACTTGTCAGTTCTCCACAAGGTTGGTGATGCATTGTTTTACGGAATCGGGTATGAATGACGACGTTTCCACCAGGGCTCGTCAATTCTACTAAAGTTGATCCTGTTACGGTTGAAATCAATCCACCAATGACAGTCAAGTACGATGAGATGTCGTTTCGGATCGAGGGCAACATGTGAGCAGTGCATTCCTCGTTCTTTCATGCTGAATAACGCTGTAGTTAGTATTTTGTTTCAGTTTGGAAACTGAGGCCCGTCTCCCCTCGCAAGGTGCCATAGATATACTTGTGGAATGATGAGATCACTACGAGTTTCCGCTGCGCAGCAGCTCCGCTGAGTTGAGACCCGGCACAGAGTATCTGGTTTAGAACCCGCTGATTCGTTTCAATTCGTCATGTGATGTATTGCGCAGTTAAAACCACATGGATTGAATATAGTGTAGGCAACATCTGGTTTTATAGCCACTTCATCGACTGAAATTAGATTCCTTTACAAAAACTTATTACCGGGCATTTGTCCTTTAAATGGACAGGGCTTATACTCACTCATGTCACAGTACCAGGAGTAATAGTGATAACTCATAAGCACAATTGGCGGCATCGATCCGAATAATGACATGAGGTCGATAGTCTTCAGCTGGTGTCCTTCGAGAAATAAGGGTTCTCTCTCATTCCAAGGGAAATCGCATCGTGAGCAGTGACCTAGTCGCTAATCATGAATTGCTTTCGGAGTAACCGAAACCTCCATGATCCAACGCAGGGTGTACGGCACACACCGTGTTTCACATACCTCGGTTTACCATCGGAGCACTCTCGACTTGGGAACGCAACACTGTACATGGAACGTTGAGTTTACCCCGTTAGTGACGAGCTAGGTTCAACCCTATTATATTCTCCTCACTATATTTCCCCAAACTTCCAACGAAGCCGATGAGTATTTGAGGCGCAAGAAGCCCGTAATCCTGAACTCAGATGCCAAAGTTCGAAACTGATGTTAGTGAGCTACGTTCCATCACGGTATGTGATATCCTAGGCATGACATCAGCCCCGACGAGTCGATAAACTCACCCCAGCAGTTCTTCCAGCTTGACCATACACGGGAGAGAAAACATCCATACCAATGACAAAACAGACACTGCCGAACTACAGTACCAATCTCGGGGAGGCCACTGCACTCTTCAAGATTTCTCTACCCGTACTCAATCTCTCCAGACTACGCAATTAACCTGCTGTCGCTAGATGAGGGGGACATAGGAGTTGTATTTGATCTGTCCTCGCTAGAAGGGGACGATATGCAGGGCACATCAAAAATGGGCGTTCGTTCTTGAGGACAATACAACTCAATTACTCGTGAGAAATGCTCATGTTAATTGGTCTCTTGCTGGTGCTGTTGCAATGAGTCCATCCTCTCTTCAATTTGCTCAAGCTTCTCAACCACGATGCGCTCCATCTCGATGCACTTCCGTAATTTCTCCGCCCGTTCTTTCTTCTTACGGCAATTCAGCTCGGCCTGACATGTACGGAAATTCCCCTCATCCAAAAGCTGCCGTCTTATCTCACCTTAGCTGTTTCCTCGAGCATCTGTCCATAGCGCTCCTCCAACGCCTTCAACTCCTCCAACTCTCTAGCAGGATCTGAAATTGTGCTCGAGGGCACCGCACATTCGGACCTTACCAGCCTCAACTTGGTTGATGATACTATCTTCCCCCACGTACATCAATGCCTGAGGAAGCAGAGATGGCTCAGCGCTAGGAGAGCCGAGGACTCACATTCACCACGACATCTGCTAGTAGACTAGAGGACTCCTCAGTTCTTGATTTCAGCTTGTTCAGAGTCGTATTGCTCGGCTGAAAGCAATTATGAAGGTTTATAAAATTTTCAAATCAAGTTATCACCAACTTGTTCGTAATGACGTTCATGAAATTCTTATTATAACGCATAATTCACTGGCCGTGAGAATCGAAGACCCTACACTCACTTGAGGTTGCATATTTTTGGTAGCAGCCGAGAACTCCTTAGCCACCGACTTGTATGCACTGGCAAAGGCGTCAATGATGCCGGACGCCACCTAGCCAATAGCAGTACCGAATCAAGGCAGAGATTATCAAGAATCAGTACCTCATTAGCATCACAGGAGAAGAACTCCTTCTGTCGCGCTCGTAGAGCGGCGTCCTCCTGTCTGCGTAGACGGGTAGCTTTCAAGGACAAAATGCCCTATAAAAGATGCACACGGAGTAGACCGAAGTGGTGGGCCAGACTAGCCCACCTGACGCGGTGATGCCAGGCGATTGTCGGTGATGAAGGCAGACAAAGACATGGGGTACTTTCCCTAGAAGGCCCTACAACGACGTTAAATATCCACCGAACTCGACTGCTATATTGTGGTCTAACGATAAGTTTCCCTCTTCCAGAACCATGCCACTAAATAGAGGTCCTCATGATACGAGGCGTTGCTACCAGAACCAACACCGACTGCGACTGAAAACACAACAAAAGCGGTAGGAGGAACTCCTCGACATCGGCAGTGCGCACCATCGAGAATTCCCTGCAATCCAACCACAAGTCAACGGCTATACTAAACGCAACAAATGATTGATAAAACTAGAAAATGGAGATACTCGAACCTGATACTCGAACGCTACTTCCAGGGAAGTAACCGATGACAAAGCAAGGTCAAGAACAAACCCTTACCAGAAGAAACATGAAAAACAAAAATACTAAAGGGCAATCTGAGACCTCATCTTATCCTAGTGCTTTGAATCTCCTAGCAACTACACCAACACTCCTGGACGACCTAGTGACAGAGCTATCAGCTTGGTTCTCAAAGTTGGTGATGATGCAGGTGAGTCGATGAGGATTTTCCATAGTTTTTCCCGTGATATGAAAAACTCCGTGAAAAACATATTTCACGACTAATATCGAGTTTTTCACCGAGTTTTACGTCACTTCACGTAAAACGGGTGAAACTCCGATGAACCATAAAGTAACTCCACCACTAGCATATCCCTGTTAAGAACGCAATACTGTGGATGGTCGTGGCAAATCAATATCAAGACGGGATAAAAAAGTGGGGAAATGCTTCAACTACAACAGCTGATAGAAGATATCCTCTACCGCCGAGTATTGCATGAAAAACTCCGATAATAACAAATCTTATCGCATACTATCACTAGTCGATCTCCTCGAGAAGATGCAATAGTACTGTTGATACCCGGAGTGAACCCGACTTGACATAAAGTAATGATAATAGGAGATACATGGACAAATCCGGCGTAACGTACCGACAATACAAGCTACTGTGAAAGCCTAGAGCTCTCACAACCCAAAGGAGGACTAATACTACTACGGTATACACAGGTCCAACGGTATCAAATCAAACGGCGACGACATAGTGGACAAGTCGTACCGTGCAGGAGCCCGTATGGGGACTTACGAGCACTGTATTGAATCAAATCCTCTATGCATCCTTGATGGTAGCAATGACCACATTTTTTAGACCGACTCACAGCTTCAGTCGCGTCCAGATTTTCGAGACAAATCGCGCAGGTCTCTGAGGCGTTGACTTCGGCACTTGATAGCGTGTCGAAGTACTTGACTACGACCTTGGCAGGATCAGCACCATCGAGGAGAATCTCCGGGTCATCCCGAAGAATCGTCTGCCGTTTATAGAGTACAACAAAAGGCCCCAAGGATAGTATCGATGCTAGTCCACACCAGCCCAGAATTACTCCTACGAACAGCCCAGCCGGACTGCACGATGAGACTAAAATCACTTAGAGTGAGCATCGAATTACCCTGGTCCCTGATTACCTTCACAAATCCCTCCTACAGTGAGCGAGGCCGCAATACTTATCATTGGAAGGGCCACCCAGAGGAAGGCAAGGGCGACTCGTGGGAACTGAAGCATCTCTTGGAGCCACGCGGGATACAAGTCGAGGTTGCTAGGAATGTAAAAAGGAGAAAACCTGACTCGCGAGCTAGTCACCGAGGGACCGAGAGAAATACATTAATCAACTAGCACGCAAGCTCAAGTATGACGAAAAATGCGAAAGGGCACGAAGAGGCTCATATACAAAATAGCAAAGGAGCGAATAGCAAAAAAGTGCCAATTAGCTGGAATGTATATTTTCTGCGGCTTTTGCTGTTGTGCTAGTGTGTAAAAACGCTATGGCTGATATACAAAGGAGCAAAGTAGCAAAATTCACTTTACAAATACGCAAATTTGCCGTTTTGTATAACAGAAACTGCTCGAATGAATATCGTTTGCTTGTTTATATTTCAGAAATTTGCTACAATGTATAAAAGTTGCTGCTATGTGAAGTGCTACTATGTACCAAAATTGAGCAATATTGCTCAAAAAAGGGGCAAACCAATAAATTGCCCCTTCTGCTATTGAGCAAATTGCTACTTTTCAGAGGAGCAATTTGCCGCTTCACGAATGGGCAACCCCACAATGGAGCAAATTTTTGCTGTTCTACAATCGGAAGAAGAAATTGAAATTTGCACGCGAGAGTCGAACCTTGGTGGGTTGTTGGTGATTGTGTTGAGAATTGCATTATAGTTTCGAACTCTCTGAGTGGTGACTCTTTAGCAAAGTTCTGTGGTTCTGTCGATATAGATAAGTATAGTTGCAGCACAGGGAGAATGATGGATGGATTATTGTAAGTGGGCGGAATCACTCGTACTGAGTGATCCGAGATCACTTATTTGGATCAACATGGATCACTCATCTGCAATGCAGTGCTGTATTGCAGGCACCCCAGTGGTGCCCATGCGAGATGTCGTGGCTTTCATACACGCATCCTGATCCCTACGTGGCCTGTTGCATGCGAACCGATATGCTCTTCGGTAGTCTGAGCAAATACTGGTCACTGGAGAAAGATGCCCCTCGCGAACATCGAAATTATCGAGGAAAGAGGCAGGCTGGCTTAACAGTGCTAAGTTAGCACTTCGCATCTACCCGGCGCTGAACAAGTTCTTCCGAGGTACCAGATGTGAGGAGATAGTGCGAAAGTACTCGCCTAACAACAATGCTATTTTATTGGTGGAGGAGTATGAGAGCCACGCGGCGAAAGAATTGCAGCACAAGCGGTCGAAAGAGGACGAGCGTGAGGAATCGAAGTAGTTTCTCCCATCACTGGAGACTAGCGACCATGCACGCACTCGCAGTAAGGTAGGCACCTCAGTGGTGCCCAGCTGTTGTAGTTGCTACAAGTAGCTGTCTCGGTGATTGGTAGAGAAAAATTGGACGTTTCTCAATATGCTTCTCTTGTAACCCTTAATAGTATCCCTATGAAGGCTCTCTAGTGGTGCCCGGGAGTGAATATTGCGTGCGGGGGGGCTGTAGAGTTCATAATCAGTAATTTAGTCCGTGTTGCGTTTCCCCTGTACAATTCTTCGACACCTCTGCGAAGTCCAAAACAATAGCTCACGAAGACGCTCCGATGAGTGCCACTGCCCATGAGCAAATGTTTATCGTGCAGAATGTCAAAGTTGCCCGTAATACTTACGTAATGCCTACTTGAGGGTTTAACTTCTGGGTATTGTTGAGTCGTCAATACGTACAATCGTAGTGAACCATGAGACACAACTGATACGACGCAAAAAGAGAGAGGATACTCGAAGATGGGACTCAATTTAACTGTTATCTCATCTGATTCAATCGCGACGTGCAAGAGAAATCATGTGTTTGGTATTCAGCATTGACCATAACTCGCGCTGTCTTCGGAGTGAATGATATATCTCACTAGAGTGCTATCACGCTTTGACCCGATACTAAGTGACTCACTTGAAGTGAGACACGAGGTGTGACACCTCTGATAGATACTTAGTAAGTGCACAGGGCATGAACATGCACCAAAATGGATATAAGACGCAATACCGTAATCGAACGAGAAATGCTATCCCATAACTATGTTTGCTCGATTGTATATTACTTGTACGAATAATGCAAAAGGGCAAGTTTGCTAATAACGCTAACAGAGACGGAGTCTGAACGAATGAGCAAAACGCTAGTACATATTCCCGCAGGGCGTAAGTTACAAGAGAGCAAATAGCCGAAACATAAAAGTAGCGCAGCGTTGTCACATACCGGCAACTGCCAATTTGTATATTTCATACAGGAACATCACACAAGAGCAAACCTTAAAAGGTGCCAGATTATATAATTACAATGCGAAACATATTAAACAGCAAATGAGCACAACTTGCCAGAATAACGAAAATGTGCGGGCGAAGCACACGTGGGCAAAAGTGCCAGAGTGTAAAACATTCCGGAGTAATATACAATGCGGCAAAAAAAGAGCAAAAAAGGGCGCCTTGCTGGAAAACACTTTCGAATT
>NW_003203663.1:84968-91180 GCF_000006405.1 Perkinsus marinus ATCC 50983
ACTCAATTTAACTGTTATCTCATCTGATTCAATCGCGACGTGCAAGAGAAATCATGTGTTTGGTATTCAGCATTGACCATAACTCGCGCTGTCTTCGGAGTGAATGATATATCTCACTAGAGTGCTATCACGCTTTGACCCGATACTAAGTGACTCACTTGAAGTGAGACACGAGGTGTGACACCTCTGATAGATACTTAGTAAGTGCACAGGGCATGAACATGCACCAAAATGGATATAAGACGCAATACCGTAATCGAACGAGAAATGCTATCCCATAACTATGTTTGCTCGATTGTATATTACTTGTACGAATAATGCAAAAGGGCAAGTTTGCTAATAACGCTAACAGAGACGGAGTCTGAACGAATAAGCAAAACGCTAGTACATATTCCCGCAGGGCGTAAGTTACAAGAGAGCAAATAGCCGAAACATAAAAGTAGCGCAGCGTTGTCACATACCGGCAACTGCCAATTTGTATATTTCATACAGGAACATCACACAAGAGCAAACCTTAAAAGGTGCCAGATTATATAATTACAATGCGAAGCATATTAAACAGCAAATGAGCACAACTTGCCAGAATAACGAAAATGTGCGGGCGAAGCACACGTGGGCAAAAGTGCCAGAATGTAAAACATTCCGGAGTAATATACAATGCGGCAAAAAAAGAGCAAAAAAGGGCGCCTTGCTGGAAAACACTTTCGAATTTGCTACTTTCAACATTTGGTTGCTAAAACCTATACCAGAAATTGCTAGGTTGTAAATGTGGTTGCTACTTTGTAACTGAGAAAGCAGCACATACAAAAGAGCAAAAAAGTGAGACTGTCAGGAATTATAGCATTTGGCAAACCCGCAACATTAGCAAAAAGTTGCGATTGCCGGATTGTATTACACCGGCACGAAGAGATTCTTCTGGGCGGGGCGAGTAATTTCGGGGCGCACAAAAGTTAATGCCGAGTCGGCATTGCCGGCAACAGCGCCATGTCTAGCGCTCGTCTGGCAGATTGCGCACGACACGGCGTGATGCGAAGAGAGAATGCCCATGAGTGCAGCCCCGAGATTGTAAATGGCTAGATATACGTGGATGAGGTCATGAGTTTGATACTTGCGGTGTGCGCTTAAACACTGTTCATTTCAGCATGGTATTTTTTGAGAGCCGGGAGTCAGACAATCCCACTCGACCAAAACGTAGATACCGAAACAACTGCTATATTACCTACACTGGACGTGTACGGCTCTAGTCAAGGAAAAATTCAGGAGAAATGGTTGAACACCTCTGCCGGGAATAGATCTTACTATCGCCCTCGCAGGACACATGATCGAACTTCTGTTCTCGTGCACCTCAAGAATGCTCAGTGCCAGTCATCGAGTCAGTAGCGAACGAGAAAGCGGTGACTCCTCGAACCCAGTTTCTGCACCGATAGGTCTCAAGTTCGATTCTCCAATGCTAGTTCTCTCTGCAATTACTATCACGTTCGTGTGGTCCACTTACTTGGGACGATGAAGATAGAACGCCGGCCAGGGATGTTGTGTGTAACCCTCGTATGTCCATTTCGTCTCCCTCGGCAGGGAAAGTAGAACTAATTGGAATAACTGGCATTCACGTGAGTGACTCTCAATGTGAACGTTGTCAAGGTCTTGAGAGGTGAGCTTAGTGAGACGAATCACTGAGGAGTCAATGCTTTCACAGTCGACTCAACCAAGAGCTTCTGAAACGGGATGTCGCCAGAAGTTGTATCAGCCACTATCGGCAAGCCATTGCACAGCTTCAGCACAAGTGAACTCGCAACTCGTATTTGCTCGCCCCGTGTTGTGACGTTGTGTAGGCTGAAGCAGAGGACAGAAGAGTACGAGTCCATACTAGTGCGATTGGATGAGCTCAAAGGCGCTGTTGATACACGCGAAAATAGGAGACATTCAGAGCAATACCTCAGTGGACGTCCCTCCCAAACTCGACGTGTTGTGTGTTAGAATGCCTGTATCTTCTACTGCGGCTCCTGCAAAACTGTCCGCGGACGGGACCAGTAGAAATTTCGCCAAGGCTACTCCCGAATCGCTTCAGTAAGCTACTATCTATCCCAGTGTGACATGTATTGAAGTATCCTACTGCATAGACATGGGCAGCCCAGCGAAGCTCAGAGTGACCGAGGAGAGGTGCCACAGAAGACTTCAATAGCACCAGCTGCGACACAGTGAGACGTTCACAGTTCTCTCCAATTGCACTCTGCTGTTATCATGATATTATCTCTACTGAACCTTTACTACGATGGAAAATGCGTGCGGTCATCGACTGATGCCTTTGACTACGTCGTCTTCAAACCTTATTGTGCGAGCTTCTGGTCACGGCATGTCTCAGCATCAGTAAATGTATCCTTTCGAATCCCCAGAACTTTGCGCCCATTTCTCATGCTAGTGCGAGATTTCTCAGGACGTCTCCTAGGGGCCATCCCAAAGGTGTTCAAACCGACCGCTCGGTCGCTGCTTTTGCTCAAGGCTTGGCTCATGAGGTCGCAGTGGAGGTCGGGGAGTTCCTCGGAGAGAAGGAAGGTAGCTTCAGCGAGTCTGATCGACCTATAAAATCCCTCATACGTTCAGCTGACTTGGGTATAGCAGTCGATCGGGAAGCCTCTCCATCCAAGCCTGACAAGAGATTCTGCACAGCGTGAGTGCTGCAATGCCTGCGTTCCCATAAACGACCCTAGATTCGTGTTAGATGTGGCCGACGTGCTACCATTGGTGTTCCCAAAAACACCCAGACGGAGCTCTCGGAGGACGACCCCGAAGATGGCGTTTTGTGGCCCAAGCTATCAGCTTACCTTTATAAGGGACCTACTAAGCATCTTGCGATGAATATGTGAGAGAATATTTCAAGTCAAGTTCATTATACTAATAGTTTCTGACCTCAGGTCAACGCAAACGGAATATACTGCAGCGGGTGCATTCCACGATCTATTTCATGATGTAGGGCAAATAATTATGCAGACCAAGGAAGGGGAGAGCGAGACTTCCGGCGAGGAGTATGCTCCGGACGATTCCAAGTCATCTATCGGAATTATCAGCAGCCGCAAGAGGACGCTGAATCGTGGTTCACCAGCGGCTAGTTCGAGCCCTTCTCGGTCTCCTGGAGAGAGACAACATGAATCTTCTGCAAAGAACCATGGAGGAAATGATGCTGAGATTGATGACGACTGGGAGATATCTGATGATGAGGTCGATGATGCTGACGATACCATGTCGCCTTCGAAGCGACCCTCTAAAAAATCCGAGAGTGCTCGGACCGTGTCCACTAAAGGTTTGTCAAGTACGGGAAGTGAATGGAGCAGGAGATGGCTTGGCTCGCTGACCTCACGTTTGAGTAGTACTGCCGCCCTTGGCAGCGGCCAGGATCATAGCAGTTGACTCCTTTTGTTCTGCTTCTATTGCAGGTTAGTGTCATTTTGTTGTGATCATGTGCCATGGATTCGCCAGCGTTGTTGTGATACAAATCTGCGCTTGAGCACGTAGTACATGTCGCGGGTTCGAGTGAATGCAACCGAAAAGGGTGATGTGATATCATCACCATCACAATGATGGTGAAGCTATATTGTGTAGAGTGCACAAGTAAAGAATCTTAGGGTTAGCCTGGACTCCAAGCCTTGGAGCTAGTTGATGGTCTCATGAGTAGGGTGTTGGTAGAATCTCGACATTGCATTCATCATCGCCTTGAGTTCCCGTTGACCAATACCCTCACGCCAATACCGTTGGTCGCTTGCTCTTTTCAAGAGCGTCTCTTGCGTGCTTACCTAATTATGCTCGAATACGGAGTGTTCATGGATTTATCTGCTTCGTGAGCCTTGACCCTTATTCTTCCCTTCTAGAGCGATAGTCATGCACATGCTCCCTAATGGTCAACATGGTGGAGAACCCGTCAACAACTCTCTCAAGTCCTGTCGGTTTGGAGATTGTCCAAGTGTTTGGTGTTGCTACAGAGAACGTGCATCTTAGATATATTAGACTCAAATATGTCTAAGATGCACGTTCTCTAATAATTAGAGATAGTGAATTGAAGAGCGACTGTGAAGAACTGCTGATTCCGAAGGGGACTACCTATGCACAGGTTTTGTACGGATATGACTACCTGTAGAGTGTCAAGCTTCCGGGTTCTTTTACAGTGAACCCATCGACGAGCTCCTTTGTTGTTGGATGGTGCACCGCAGATGGTGACTTTTGGTGTAATATGTAACATAACGTCGAGCCTCAACAGTTGAGGACGGTTGGATGCATCCAGGTGACGTGGTGAGAATGGTGGACCTTCGCTCTGATAGTCTAATTGTAAAACTGGAAAAGATTTATTACTGTCACCAGATGGCAGTCTGGTCCGGGATAGAGATGTGCACGATACAACGGATGGCTCATTCGGGATGAGATTCTCATCATGAGAACGATGCGACTGAGAACTGCGATATTCTCTAGACGACTTTGGTGGTCTAACACTGATCCACAGTCTGGAGACCCCTGGGGTCTGACCCCAGACGTTCCAGGTCCGAGGTGAGGGAATGAGGGTTCATGTATTCTCAGGGCCTTAAGAACTAGGGGTCGGCGAGGAACGGTTGGACAATGGTGCCATTCTCGATGAGCTTGTGAGGTATATCTTTAACACATCCAGTTCCCTTACCTTGTTCACAACATCAACAACATCTGCGTCTACCTTTATGAAACCCTTCTTCTAACAGATTTGTTACTACGACCTTACTACCGAGAACCAATGACATCCACAAAGGGTCGGAAGACATACAAGAGATTATCGCTAAGTGATGTAAGACATCATCAAGAGAGCGGACTGAAATAGTAAGACATATGTATTTTCATCATAATGACAAGATGATAGTTATGTACGGTACATGATGTACCCAATTCAACACTTCCCTTTGGTGAGAGTGACGCTTTGTGAGTTTACAGTAGCGGTGATCTCATCATTAACGAAATCCATAAACTCCAAGTCGGAGATGGGGACGGGAGCTCCGAGGTCCTCGAATGCCTTGCGGAATCTAGGGTCGTTGATGGGTGCTTTGATAACGGTGCCACCCTCCAGAAGTTCGTAAGGTAAACCTTGAGCAGATCCACTGCTGAAGAGGAAACTTCCTTCGAAGTCGACTACATCCCCGCGGAATGTCAGAGAGAGAGAACCGAAAGGGATGTCGGTACAGTATCTTCCGTTGGGCTTGGCTTGTCCAAGAGCGAGCTGGCACATCTGGAGTGCGATAACCAGGCGGATAACGAACATCATGATGGAACTCATGTTTTATGAGAATCACAATAACGATGAACTGTCGATGATCACCTGTGCCCTCCATGCTGCACGTATGCTCGTGGGATTCACGAGGGACTCAACCCTTTAGCTATCTGTCTCCTCTATGCTCACTAGTTTGATGGCCAGTAGGATTCGAACATACTTGACCGCACAGAGAAAATTATACAGGTGATTGATGGTCCTGCGACTGGTAGGGTGCGACTTGCTGTTGGTCATATCCTATGATGCTTGTCCGCGAATGCATATCAAATCTGTAGCTTGACAAGTTTGTATGTGTGCACATCATGGATGTTGATGATATTGGGCCTCGAAGCTCCGAGATGATCCCGATAAAGACGGGTAAGAGGCTAGGTAAGCAAAGATCTTGCTGACGACAAGATGTCGCTCGGAGATGGTGTAATCGTCTCCGCTCCCGACACTAGTTCATGAGTGGATATCGGTAGGGTGTCCAAGCGGTGTCTCGGAGACACTGTCTCCCAATGCTCCATCAAGTAGTGTAGACCAATGATACGGGAAGTGGCTGGGAACACCGCCTACTTGAATGCTTTCGTCTGAGGTATCATGCCCAAGTAGTCACTATCTATAACACGGGTCCTCTAACAGGGAGAGCTTGATGCAGCACTGTGTGAGAACTGATGTCCTTACTTGAGTAATTCCTCGAGAATTACGAGTCGAGAACCTGCGTGAGTCCAGATGTCCCAAGGGTGTCGGAGTTCGAGGAGATATCAACCATGATATCAACCCACAATGTCAGTATCGACCACAATGTACCCACTGCAGACTTTTGTTCAGACCGCCTAACTGTACTGAGTGACTGCTACTCATTGAGTAATAGCCAAAACTTTCGGTCTGAGATGATGTAGAGATATCCATTCATGTGACATGAATCACAAATGGTTCACGCAAAAATTGCTGCGTG